>NW_025958812.1:0-39493 GCF_023159225.1 Perognathus longimembris pacificus | reverse complement strand
GACATATGTCGGGCCTCTTTTGTTTGGTGAGTATACATTTATCACCGTGATTTCTTGATTCTGGATTTTTCCTTGTATTAATATGTAGTGTCCTTCTTTGTCTTTTTGAGTGGACTTTAAAGAGAAGTCAAGCTTGTCTGAGATCAGGATGGCTACACCTGCCGTTTTGGTGGATGCATTTGCTTGGTAGATCTTGCTCCATCCTTTCACTCGAAGCCTGTTTTTGTCCCTTGCTGTAAGGTGGGTCTCTTGTAGACAGCAGATGTCAAATTTTTGTTTGCGAATCCATTCTGCCAGTCTGCTCCTCTTTATCGGGGAGTTTAAACCATTTATATTTAAAGAGATCAAGGATAAGGGTGTTTTTTTCTCCTTCCATTTTCTTGGTGGGCTGTTTTTTCTTCTTTTTTTTTTTTCTTCTTGTCTTTAGTGAGCTTGTGTTTCTGCTGGGCTTTGGCTATTGAAGTTTCTTTCTGATTCTGTCTGTGTGTCTTTTACGATCTCTGTTGGGTGGGGTTCCCCTCTTAATATTCGCTGTAGGGCTGGTTTTTTATTCACATACTCCTTTAGCTCCTCTTTGGTGTGGAAAGATCTGGTTCTCCCTTCGAATGTGAACTCCAATTTCGCTGGATATTTGATCCGAGGTTGTAAATTGTTATTCTGGAGTACTTGGATGGTGTTCTTCCACTCGCTTCGAGCTTGGTAAGTTTGTGTGGATAAGTCGGATGTTATTCGAATCCTCTTCCATTGAAAAAAGTTTCCTTCTTCGCTTTGGCTGAATTCAGAATTTGCTCTTTAATCTTGAGGTCTGAAGTCTTGAATATTATGTGCCTTGGGGTGGCTTTCCTGGGGTCTGGCCTGCCAGGTGTCCTATAGGCTTCGGTTACCTGGATGGGGTCCCCTGTGAGATTGGGGAAGTTTTCTGCAATAACTTTATTGAGAACATGATTAAGCCCTCTGCTCTGGTATTCGGCTCCTTCTTCTATTCCAATTATGCGCAGATTATATCTCTTGTCTTTGTCCATTAGTTCCTGGATTAGTCTTCCCTGAAGCTTCACCTTTTCTTGGAGTGTGGTCATTTTCTGGTTGTTGTCAGCTGCTTCATCGTCCAGGCGAGAGATTCTGGATTCTATATGGTCTACTCTTTGTGTCATGGTTTCAATTGCGGAGTTTATGGATGTCAGAGAGCTATTTATGGTTGTCATATCAGCTCTGATCGTGGAGATTTCTTCCTTTAAAGAGTTGTATTTTTAAATCTATTTTTTCATTCATTTCAATTCTTAGGATGTGGAGATTTTCTTTAAAGTCAGCTTGCATTGTATCCAGTTTTGCTTCCATTTCTTTCTTGGCTTCCTGGGTGTCCTTCCAGATTTCCGCTCTAAATTCCTGGAATTGTTTTTCTGATTTCATTTCTGACGCTTTCGATCATTCCTGTTAACATGGCCTCATTTGCTTTTTTAGTCTCCATCTCCTCTTCAGTCGTGCTGCTTTTTGGAGCTGGCGAGTTGGCTTGCCCTTTGATGAACTGAGTTATGTTTCTTTGTGATTTGCGCATCTGGAGATCTGGATGGCTTCTCAGGTTTGGTTTGTAGCTCCTCCCTCCCTCCTGTGTAGACGTGTCTACGGGCAGCAGGGTGCTGTCGCTGTGTCCCCGCCCACCAGTGCAGGGTACGCCTACCAGAGCGGGCGCTGTCGCCGGGGGCCCCGCCCTCCTGTGCGCTGTGCGTTCAGTGCAACAGGCACTTCGGCGGGATATGCCTCCCAGAGCAAGTCCTGGGTTGTTGGGTTGTGCTTGCGCCCTCCCACGAGTCCGTTGTGGGGGGGGGGTACGTGTGGGGCCCAGTGGGATCGACTGTCCGGGTGTGGCTTGGCACCTTCAGACCTCACCTCCGCTGTTAGGAGGGGGGGACGTGATCAGGCTCAAGTGACCCTGCTGGGCTGGTATTGCCCAGCAGCGCCTGTGGTTTTAGTTGTAAGAGTCTGCGAGGTCCAGGCGCCTCAGGTGGGGGTTTGCACAACCGGCTGTCTCCCGGCCCCTGTAGGGAAGGGGGCGGGGCTGGTTCTGCCAGTTCAGGAACCTGTGGGGTGTTGGTGCTGCTGAGCCCTTCCCCTGCTAAACTGACTTCCCAGCGCCTGATGGGGGTTTCCCCGCCTGATTTGTGGGTTCTTTGTTCCCTCAGGGGTGGGGGAGGGGGGGAGGGGAGGGCACTCACTTTTGCAGCTTTGTGTGTGTGTCCCGCGCTGCCGTTGGCCCTCCAGGGGTTGGCTAAGTGTCGTGGTAGCTTCCCTGGTTCCCGATTTCTGCCGCGCTGGGTTCCCTTGTCCAATGGGTTTTTATTTCTAATGAGGTCGACCAGTTGTCTATTTATTATTTTTTTTACTACGCATCAAGCTGCGATGCTTGTCTTTGTCCTGTGTGCTCGCGCACTCTCGCCTTTTCCACTTATTTTTATTTTTGATTTATTTTTGATTTATTTTGTCAATTTAAAAAAAAATACGAATCGTGCTGTGGTGTTTGTGTTTGCTTGAGTGCATTCGCGCGCTCTCCCCTTACTCCACTTTACAATTTTTTTGTTATTATTTATCTATTCCTGAGAGTTTATCTTATTTTTTATTTGTTTATTTAAATGAAGTCGACCAGTTGCCTGCCCTTCCTTCCATTATCCGTCACCGAGACAAACTGAACAAAGTTCTGAGGTCGACCTTGTAAAGATAAGGATTCAGGTCTGTCTGCTGTTTACCTTTGCTCCTGCGCGCACTGCCCTTTTCTCCACATTTATGTGTTTGTTTGTTTGTCTATCTAATCTTTTGGGTTTTTATTTCTAATGAGGTCGACCAGTTGTCTATTTATTATTTTTTTTACTACGCATCAAGCTGCGCTGCTTGTCTTTGCTCCTGTGTGCTCGCGCACTCTCGCCTTTTCCACTTATTTTTATTTTTGATTTATTTTTGATTTATTTTGTCAATTTAAAAAAAAATACGCATCGTGCTGTGCTGTTTGTGTTTGCTTGAGTGCATTCGCGCGCTCTCGCTTTCTCCACTTTACAATTTTTTTTGTTATTATTTATCTATTCCTGAGAGTTTATCTTATTTTTTATTTGTTTATTTAAATGAAGTCGACCAGTTGCCTGCCCTTCCTTCCATTATCCGTCACCGAGACAAACTGAACAAAGTTCTGAGGTCGACCTTGTAAAGATAAGGATTCAGGTCTGTCTGCTGTTTACCTTTGCTCCTGCGCGCACTGCCCTTCTCTCCACATTTATGTGTTTGTTTGTTTGTCTATCTAATCTTTTGGGTTTTTATTTCTAATGAGTTCGACCAGTTGTCTATTTATTACTTTTTTTACTACGCATCAAGCTGCGCTGCTTGTCTTTGCTCCTGTGTACTCGCGCACTCTCGCCTTTTCCTCTTATTTTTATTTTTGATTTATTTTTGATTTATTTTGTCAATTTTAAAAAAAAAATATGCATAGTGCTGTGCTGTTTGTGTTTGCTTGAGTGCATTCGCGCGCTCTCGCATTCTCCACTTTACAATTTTTTTGTTATTATTTATCTATTCCTGAGAGTTTATCTTATTTTTTATTTGTTTATTTAAATGAAGTCGACCAGTTGCCTGCCCTTCCTTCCATTATCCGTCACCGAGACAAACTGAACAAATTTCTGAGGTCGACCTTGTAAAGATAAGGATTCAGGTCTGTCTGCTGTTTACCTTTGCTCCTGCGCGCACTGCCCTTCTCTCCATATTTATGTGTTTGTTTGTTTGTCTATCTAATCTTTTGGGTTTTTATTTCTAATGAGGTCGACCAGTTGTCTATTTATTATTTTTTTTACTACGCATCAAGCTGCGCTGCTTGTCTTTGCTCCTGTGTGCTCGCGCACTCTCGCCTTTTCCACTTATTTTTATTTTTGATTCATTTTTGATTTACTTTGTCAATTTTAAAAAAAATACGCATCGTGCTGTGCTGTTTGTGTTTGCTTGAGTGCATTCGCGCGCTCTCGCTTTCTCCACTTTACAATTTTTTTGTTATTATTTATCTATTCCTGAGAGTTTATCTTATTTTTTATTTGTTTATTTAAAGGAAGTCGACCAGTTGCCTGCCCTTCCTTCCATTATCCGTCACCGATACAAACTGAACAAAGTTCTGAGGTCGACCTTGTAAAGATAAGGATTCAGGTCTGTCTGCTGTTTACCTTTGCTCCTGCGCGCACTGCCCTTCTCTCCACATTTATATGTTTGTTTGTTTGTCTATCTAATCTTTTGGGTTTTTATTTCTAATGAGGTCGACCAGTTGTCTATTTATTATGTTTTTTACTGCGCATCAAGCTGCGCTGCTTGTCTTTGCTCCTGTGTGCTCGCGCACTCTCGCCTTTTCCACTTATTTTTATTTTTGATTTATTTTGTCAATTTAAAAAAAAAATACGCATCGTGCTGTGCTGTTTGTGTTTGCTTGAGGGCATTCGCGCGCTCTCGCTTTCTCCACTTTACAATTTTTTTGTTATTATTTATCTATTCTTGAGAGTTTATCTTATTTTTTATTTGTTTATTTAAATAAAGTCGACCAGTTGCCTGCCCTTCCTTCCATTATCCGTCACCGAGACAAACTGAACAAAGTTCTGAAGTCGACCTTGTAAAGATAAGGATTCAGGTCTGTCTGCTGTTTACCTTTGCTCCTGCGCGCACTGCCCTTCTCTCCACATTTATGTGTTTGTTTGTTTGTCTATCTAACCTTTTGGGTTCTTATTTCTAATGAGGTCGACCAGTTGTCTATTTATTATTTTTTTTAATACGCATCAGGCTGCGCTGCTTGTCTTTGCTCCTGTGTGCTCGCGCACTCTCGCCTTTTCCACTTATTTTTATTTTTGATTTATTTTTGATTTATTTTGTCAATTTTTAAAAAAAAAATACGCATCGTGCTGTGCTGTTTGTGTTTGCTTGAGTGCATTCGCGCGCTCTCGCTTTCTCCACTTTACAATTTTTTGTTATTATTTATCTATTCCTGAGAGTTTATCTTATTTTTTATTTGTTTATTTAAATGAAGTCGACCAGTTGCCTGCCCTTCCTTCCATTATCCGTCACCGAGACAAACTGAACAAAGTTCTGAGGTCGACCTTGTAAAGATAAGGATTCAGGTCTGTCTGCTGTTTACCTTTGCTCCTGCGCGCACTGCCCTTCTCTCCACATTTATGTGTTTGTTTGTTTTTCTATCTAATCTTTTGGGTTTTTATTTCTAATGAGGTCGACCAGTTGTCTATTTATTATTTTTTTTACTACGCATCAAGCTGCGCTGCTTGTCTTTGCTCCTGTGTGCTCGCGCACTCTCGCCTTTTCCACTTATTTTTATTTTTGATTTATTTTTGATTTATTTTGTCAATTTAAAAAAAAATACGCATCCTGCTGTGCTGTTTGTGTTTGCTTGAGTGCATTCGCGCGCTCTCGCTTTCTCCACTTTACAATTTTTTTGTTATTATTTATCTATTCCTGAGAGTTTATCTTATTTTTTATTTGTTTATTTAAATGAAGTCGACCAGTTGCCTGCCCTTCCTTCCATTATCCGTCACCGAGACAAACTGAACAAAGTTCTGAGGTCGACCTTGTAAAGATAAGGATTCAGGTCTGTCTGCTGTTTACCTTTGCTCCTGCGCGCACTGCCCTTTTCTCCACATTTATGTGTTTGTTTGTTTGTCTATCTAATCTTTTGGGTTTTTATTTCTAATGAGGTCGACCAGTTGTCTATTTATTATTTTTTTTACTACGCATCAAGCTGCGCTGCTTGTCTTTGCTCCTGTGTGCTCGCGCACTCTCGCCTTTTCCACTTATTTTTATTTTTGATTTATTTTTGATTTATTTTGTCAATTTAAAAAAAAATACGCATCGTGCTGTGCTGTTTGTGTTTGCTTGAGTGCATTCGCGCGCTCTCGCTTTCTCCACTTTACAATTTTTTTGTTATTATTTATCTATTCCTGAGAGTTTATCTTATTTTTTATTTGTTTATTTAAATGAAGTCGACCAGTTGCCTGCCCTTCCTTCCATTATCCGTCACCGAGACAAACTGAACAAAGTTCTGAGGTCGACCTTGTAAAGATAAGGATTCAGGTCTGTCTGCTGTTTACCTTTGCTCCTGCGCGCACTGCCCTTCTCTCCACATTTATGTGTTTGTTTGTTTGTCTATCTAATCTTTTGGGTTTTTATTTCTAATGAGTTCGACCAGTTGTCTATTTATTACTTTTTTTACTACGCATCAAGCTGCGCTGCTTGTCTTTGCTCCTGTGTACTCGCGCACTCTCGCCTTTTCCTCTTATTTTTATTTTTGATTTATTTTTGATTTATTTTGTCAATTTTAAAAAAAAATATGCATAGTGCTGTGCTGTTTGTGTTTGCTTGAGTGCATTCGCGCGCTCTCGCATTCTCCACTTTACAATTTTTTTGTTATTATTTATCTATTCCTGAGAGTTTATCTTATTTTTTATTTGTTTATTTAAATGAAGTCGACCAGTTGCCTGCCCTTCCTTCCATTATCCGTCACCGAGACAAACTGAACAAATTTCTGAGGTCGACCTTGTAAAGATAAGGATTCAGGTCTGTCTGCTGTTTACCTTTGCTCCTGCGCGCACTGCCCTTCTCTCCATATTTATGTGTTTGTTTGTTTGTCTATCTAATCTTTTGGGTTTTTATTTCTAATGAGGTCGACCAGTTGTCTATTTATTATTTTTTTTACTACGCATCAAGCTGCGCTGCTTGTCTTTGCTCCTGTGTGCTCGCGCACTCTCGCCTTTTCCACTTATTTTTATTTTTGATTCATTTTTGATTTACTTTGTCAATTTTAAAAAAAATACGCATCGTGCTGTGCTGTTTGTGTTTGCTTGAGTGCATTCGCGCGCTCTCGCTTTCTCCACTTTACAATTTTTTTGTTATTATTTATCTATTCCTGAGAGTTTATCTTATTTTTTATTTGTTTATTTAAAGGAAGTCGACCAGTTGCCTGCCCTTCCTTCCATTATCCGTCACCGAGACAAACTGAACAAAGTTCTGAGGTCGACCTTGTAAAGATAAGGATTCAGGTCTGTCTGCTGTTTACCTTTGCTCCTGCGCGCACTGCCCTTCTCTCCACATTTATATGTTTGTTTGTTTGTCTATCTAATCTTTTGGGTTTTTATTTCTAATGAGGTCGACCAGTTGTCTATTTATTATGTTTTTTACTGCGCATCAAGCTGCGCTGCTTGTCTTTGCTCCTGTGTGCTCGCGCACTCTCGCCTTTTCCACTTATTTTTATTTTTGATTTATTTTGTCAATTTAAAAAAAAAATACGCATCGTGCTGTGCTGTTTGTGTTTGCTTGAGTGCATTCGCGCGCTCTCGCTTTCTCCACTTTACAATTTTTTTGTTATTATTTATCTATTCTTGAGAGTTTATCTTATTTTTTATTTGTTTATTTAAATAAAGTCGACCAGTTGCCTGCCCTTCCTTCCATTATCCGTCACCGAGACAAACTGAACAAAGTTCTGAAGTCGACCTTGTAAAGATAAGGATTCAGGTCTGTCTGCTGTTTACCTTTGCTCCTGCGCGCACTGCCCTTCTCTCCACATTTATGTGTTTGTTTGTTTGTCTATGTAATCTTTTGGGTTTTTATTTCTAATGAGGTCGACCAGTAGTCTGTTTAATATTTTTTTTACTACGCATCAAGCTGCGCTGCTTGTCTTTGCTCCTGTGTGCTCGCGCACTCTCGCCTTTTCCACTTATTTTTGATTTATTTTTGATTTATTTTGTCAATTTTAAAAAAAATACGCATCGTGCTGTGCTGTTTGTGTTTGCTTGAGTGCATTCGCGCGCTCTCGCTTTCTCCACTTTTCAATTTTTTTGTTATTATTTATCTATTCCTGAGAGTTTATCTTATTTTTTATTTGTTTATTTAAATGAAGTCGACCAGTTGCCTGCCCTTCCTTCCATTATCTGTCACCGAGACTAACTGAACAAAGTTCTGAGGTCGACCTTGTAAAGATAAGGATTCAGGTCTGTCTGCTGTTTACATTTGCTCCTGCGCGCACTGCCCTTCTCTCCACATTTATATGTTTGTTTGTTTGTCTATCTAATCTTTTGGGTTTTTATTTCTAATGAGGTCGACCAGTTGTCTATTTATTATTTTTTTTACTACGCATCAAGCTGCGCTGCTTGTCTTTGCTCCTGTGTGCTCGCGCACTCTCGCCTTTTCCACTTGTTTTTATTTTTGCTTTATTTTGTCAATTTTAAAAAAAAATACGCATCGTGCTGTGCTGTTTGTGTTTGCTTGTGTGCATTCGCGCGCTCTCGCTTTCTCCACTTCACAATTTTTTTGTTATTATTTATCTATTCCTGAGAGTTTATCTTATTTTTTATTTGTTTATTTAAATGAAGTCGACCAGTTGCCTGCCCTTCCTTCCATTATCCGTCACCGAGACAAACTGAACAAAGTTCTGAGGTCGACCTTGTAAAGATAAGGATTCAGGTCTGTCTGCTGTTTACCTTTGCTCCTGCGCGCACTGCCCTTCTCTCCACATTTATGTGTTTGTTTGTTTGTCTATCAAATCTTTTGGGTTTTTATTTCTAATGAGGTCGACCAGTTGTCTATTTATTATTTTTTTTACTACGCATCAATCTGCGCTGCTTGTCTTTGCTCCTGTGTGCTCGCGCACTCTCGCCTTTTCCACTTATTTATATTTTTGATTCATTTTTGATTTATTTTGTCAATTTAAAAAAAAATACGCATCGTGCTGTGCTGTTTGTGTTTGCTTGAATGCATTCGCGCGCTCTCGCTTTCTCCACTTTACAATTTTTTTGTTATTATTTATCTATTCCTGAGAGTTTATCTTATTTTTTATTTGTTTATTTAAATGAAGTCGACCAGTTGCCTGCCCTTCCTTCCATTATCCGTCACCGAGACAAACTGAACAAAGTTCTGAGGTCGACCTTGTAAAGATAAGGATTCAGGTCTGTCTGCTGTTTACCTTTGATCCTGCCCGCACTGCCCTTCTCTCCACATTTATGTGTTTGTTTGTTTGTCTATCAAATCTTTTGGGTTTTTATTTCTAATGAGGTCGACCAGTTGTCTATTTATTATTTTTTTTACTACGCATCAATCTGCGCTGCTTGTCTTTGCTCCTGTCTGTTCGCGCACTCTCGCCTTTTCCACTTATTTTTATTTTTCATTTATTTTTGATTTATTTTGTCAATTTAAAAAAAAATACGCATCGTGCTGTGCTGTTTGTGTTTGCTTGAGTGCATTCGCGCGCTCTCGCTTTCTCCACTTTTCAATTTTTTTGTTATTATTTATGTATTCCTGAGAGTTTATCTTATTTGTTATTTGTTTATTTAAATGAAGTCGACCAGTTGCCTGCCCTTCCTTCCATTATCCGTCACCGAGACAAACTGAACAAAGTTCTGAGTTCGACCTTGTAAAGATAAGGATTCAGGTCTGTCTGCTGTTTACCTTTGCTCCTGCCCGCACTGCCCTTCTCTCCACATTTATATGTTTGTTTGTTTGTCTATCTAATCTTTTGGGTTTTTATTTCTAATGAGGTCGACCAGTTGTCTATTTATTATTTTTTTTACTACGCATCAAGCTGCGCTGCTTGTCTTTGCTCCTGTGTGCTCGCGCACTCTCGCCTTTTCCACTTGTTTTTATTTTTGCTTTATTTTGTCAATTTTAAAAAAAAATACGCATCGTGCTGTGCTGTTTGTGTTTGCTTGAGTGCATTCGCGCGCTCTCGCTTTCTCCACTTTACAATTTTTTGTTATTATTTATCTAATCCTGAGAGTTTATCTTATTTGTTATTTGTTTATTTAAATGAAGTCGACCAGTTGCCTGCCCTTCCTTCCATTATCCGTCACCGAGACAAACTGAACAAAGTTCTGAGGTCGACCTTGTAAAGATAAGGATTCAGGTCTGTCTGCTGTTTGTTTACCTTTGCTCCTGCGCACACTGCCCTTCTCTCCACATTTATGTGTTTGTTTGTTTGTCTATCTAATCTTTTGGGTTTTTATTTCTAATGAGGTCGACCAGTTGTCTATTTATTATTTTTTTTACTACGCATCAAGCTGCGCTGCTTGTCTTTGCTAGTGTGTGCTCGCGCACTCTCGCCTTTTCCACTTATTTTTATTTTTGATTTATTTTGATTTATTTTGTCAATTTTAAAAAAATACGCATCGTGCTGTGCTGTTTGTGTTTGCTTGAGTGCATTCGCGCGCTCTCGCTTTCTCCACTTTACAATTTTTTTGTTATTATTTATCTATTCCTGAGAGTTATCTTATTTTTTATTTGTTTATTTAAATGAACTCGAACAGTTGCCTGCCCTTCCTTCCATTATCCGTCACCGAGACAAACTGAACAAAGTTCTGAGGTCGACCTTGTAAAGATAAGGATTCAGGTCTGTCTGCTGTTTACCTTTGCTCCTGCGCGCACTGCCCTTCTCTCCACATTTATGTGTTTGTTTGTTTGTCTATCTAATCTTTTGGGTTTTTGTTTCTAATGAGGTCGACCAGATGTCTATTTATTATTTTTTTTACTACGCATCAAGCTGCGCTGCTTGTCTTTGCTCCTGTGTGCTCGCGCACTCTCGCCTTTTCCACTTATTTTTATTTTTGATTCATTTTTGATTTATTTTGTCAATTTTAAAAAAAATACGCATCGTGCTGTGCTGTTTGTGTTTGCTTGAATGCATTCGCGCGCTCTTGCTTTCTCCACTTTACAATTTTTTTGTTATTATTTATCTATTCCTGAGAGTTTATCTTATTTTTTATTTGTTTATTTAAATGAAGTCGACCAGTTGCCTGCCCTTCCTTCCATTATCCGTCACCGAGACAAACTGAACAAAGTTCTGAGGTCGACCTTGTAAAGATAAGGATTCAGGTCTGTCTGCTGTTTACCTTTGCTCCTGCGCGCACTGCCCTTCTCTCCACATTTATGTGTTTGTTTGTTTGTCTATCTAATATTTTGGGTTTTTATTTCTAATGAGGTCGACCAGTTGTCTATTTATTATTTTTTTTACTACGCATCAAGCTGCGCTGCTTGTATTTGCTCCTGTGTGCTCGCGCACTCTCGCCTTTTCCACTTATTTTTATTTTTGATTTATTTTGATTTATTTTGTCAATTTTAAAAAAATACGCATCGTGCTGTGCTGTTTGTGTTTGCTTGAGTGCATTCGCGCGCTCTCGCTTTCTCCACTTTACAATTTTTTTGTTATTATTTATCTATTCCTGAGAGTTTATCTTATTTTTTATTTGTTTATTTAAATGAAGTCGAACAGTTGCCTGCCCTTCCTTCCATTATCCGTCACCGAGACAAACTGAACAAAGTTCTGAGGTCGACCTTGTAAAGATAAGGATTCAGGTCTGTCTGCTGTTTACCTTTGCTCCTGCGCGCACTGCCCTTCTCTCCACATTTATGTGTTTGTTTGTTTGTCTATCTAATCTTTTGGGTTTTTATTTCTAATGAGGTCGACCAGTTGTCTATTTATTATTTTTTTTACTACGCATCAAGCTGCGCTGCTTGTCTTTGCTCCTGTGTGCTCGCGCACTCTCGCCTTTTCCACTTATTTATATTTTTGATTCATTTTTGATTTATTTTGTCAATTTAAAAAAAAATACGCATCGTGCTGTGCTGTTTGTGTTTGCTTGAATGCATTCGCGCGCTCTCGCTTTCTCCACTTTACAATTTTTTTGTTATTATTTATCTATTCCTGAGAGTTTATCTTATTTTTTATTTGTTTATTTAAATGAAGTCGACCAGTTGCCTGCCCTTCCTTCCATTATCCGTCACCGAGACAAACTGAACAAAGTTCTGAGGTCGACCTTGTAAAGATAAGGATTCAGGTCTGTCTGCTGTTTACCTTTGCTCCTGCGCGCACTGCCCTTCTCTCCACATTTATGTGTTTGTTTGTTTGTCTATCTAATCTTTTGGGTTTTTATTTCTAATGAGGTCGACCAGTTGTCTATTTAATATTTTTTTTACTACGCATCAAGCTGCGCTGCTTGTCTTTGCTCCTGTGTGCTCGCGCACTCTCGCCTTTTCCACTTATTTTTATTTTTGATTTATTTTTTATTTATTTTGTCAATTTAAAAAAAAAATACGCATCGTGCTGTGCTGTTTGTGTTTGCTTGAGTGCATTCGCGCGCTCTCGCTTTCTCCACTTTACAATTTTTATGTTATTATTTATCTATTCCTGAGAGTTTATCTTATTTTTTATTTGTTTATTTAAATGAAGTCGACCAGTTGCCTGCCCTTCCTTCCATTATCTGTCACCGAGACAAACTGAACAAAGTTCTGAGTTCGACCTTGTAAAGATAAGGATTCAGGTCTGTCTGCTGTTTACCTTTTCTCCTGCGCGCACTGCCCTTCTCTCCACATTTATGTGTTTGTTTGTTTGTCTATCTAATCTTTTGGGTTTTATTTCTAATGAGGTCGACCAGTTGTCTATTTATTATTTTTTTTACTACGCATCAAGCTGCGCTGCTTGTCTTTGCTCCTGTGTGCTCGCGCACTCTCGCCTTTTCCACTTATTTTTATTTTTGATTTATTTTTGATTTATTTTGTCAATTTTAAAAAAAAATACGCATCGTGCTGTGCTGTTTGTGTTTGCTTGAGTGCATTCGCGCGCTCTCGCTTTCTCCACTTTACAATTTTTTTGTTATTATTTATCTATTCCTGAGAGTTTATCTTATTTTTATTTGTTTATTTAAATGAAGTCGACCAGTTGCCTGCCCTTCCTTCCATTATCCGTCACCGAGACAAACTGAACAAAGTTCTGAGGTCGACCTTGTAAAGATAAGGATTCAGGTCTGTCTGCTGTTTACCTTTGCTCCTGCGCGCACTGCCCTTCTCTCCACATTTATGTGTTTGTTTGTTTGTCTATCTAATCTTTTGGGTTTTTATTTCTAATGAGGTCGACCAGTTGTCTATTTATTATTTTTTTTACTACGCATCAAGCTGCGCTGCTTGTCGTTGCTCCTGTGTGCTCGCGCACTCTCGCCTTTTCCACTTATTTTTTTTTATTTATTTTTGATTTATTTTGTCAATTTAAAAAAAAATACGCATCGTGCTGTGCTGTTTCTGTTTGCTTGAGTGCATTCGCGCGCTCTCGCTTTCTCCACTTTACAATTTTTTGTTATTATTTATCTATTCCTGAGAGTTTATCTTATTTTTTATTTGTTTATTTAAATGAAGTCCACCAGTTGCCTGCCCTTCCTTCCATTATCCATCACCGAGACAAACTGAACAAAGTTCTGAGGTCGACCTTGTAAAGATAAGGATTCAGGTCTGTCTGCTGTTTACCTTTGCTCCTGCGCGCACTGCCCTTCTCTCCACATTTATGTGTTTGTTTGTTTGTCTATCTAATCTCTTGGGTTTTTATTTCTTTTCTTTTTTTTTTTCGCTTTCTGTCTTCCTATTTATTTATTTATTTATTTATTTTTTTCTCATAAAGAGCCTTGGCAAAAATAAGTCTTTAATTTAATTGGACATAAATTTTTTTTACAAGGTGTTGTGCAAAGAGGGTGCAGTTACATAGTAGGGCAGTGTGTACATTTCTTATGATATCTTACAACCTGTTTTTCTATCCCTTGTCTAGGTCAGGTTGACATATATGCAATATACAATGTATCAAGAACATATACAGTATTCACAGACTTGGTCTCTACTGTCTCTCCGTCTCCCTTTGTTAACAGTCATATATCAGGGAGATCATGCCCCTTTGTTTTCTGTGTTCTAGGCTTGTATCACTCAACATTATTTGTTCGAGTTCCGACCATTTCCCTGCAAATAACAATATTTCACCATTCCTAATCGCTATGTAGTATTCCATTGTGTATAAGTACCATATTTTTTGGATACATTCGTCTGTGGAGGGGCATCTGGGTTGTTTCCATATTTTAGCTATTGTGAATTGTGCCGCGATAAACATGGTAGTACAAATGCCTTTTTGATATCTTGGATTTTGCTGTTTAGGATAGATGCCTAGGAGTGGTATGGCTGGATCATAGGGTAGGTCTATATTGAGCTTTTTGAGAAACCTCCATACTGTTCTCCAAAGTGGTTGTACTAATTTGCACTCCCACCAACAATGGAGAAGGGTTCCTCTTTCCCCACAGCCCCTCCAGCATTTGTTGTTTCCTGAGTTCAGAGTATAGGCCATTCTAACTGGGGTGAGGTGGTATCTCAGGGTTGTTTTTATTTGCATTTCCTTTATTAGCAGGGATGTTGAGCATTTCCTCATATGTTTCTATGCCATTTTTATATCTTCTCTTGTGAAGTCTCTCTTTAGCTCTTTTGCCCATTTCCTAATAGGTTTATTGGGCTTGGAGGGGCTTAGTTTTTTGAGTTCTCTGTAGATGACCGATATCAGGCCTTTGTCTGTTGCTGTGCTGGTAAATATCCTTTCCCATATCGTTGGCTGTCTTTCTATTTTGGTGGCTATGTCCTTAGCTGTGCAGAAGCTTTTTAATTTGTAGTAGTCCCATTTGTCGAGTCTTTCTCCTATTTGTTGTGCCCCTGGGACTCTATTCAGGAAGTTCCTTCCTGTGCCTATAAGTTCTAGTGTCTTTCCTACTCTGTCCTTCAGTAGTTTCAAGGATTCAGGTCTGATGTTGAGGTCCTTGATCCATTTTGAGTTGATCTTGGTGCATGGTGATAGGCTTGGGTCTACTTTGAGTTTTCTGCATATGGCTGCCCAGTTCTCCCAGCACCAGTAGTTGAAGAGGCTATGTTTATTCCATTGTATATCTTTAGCTCCTTTGTCGAATATCAGTTGGCTGTAAGAGTGCGGTTTTATTTCTGGGTCTTCAGTTCTAATCCATTGGTCTTCCGATCTGTTTTTATACCAATACCATGCTGTTTTTGTTATGATGGCCTTGTAGTAGATCTTGAAGTCAGGTATTGTGATACCTCCTGCATTGCTTTTTTTGCCTAGAATTGCTTTGGCTATTCTAGGTTTTTTGCTGTTCCATATGAATTTATGGATTGGTTTCTCTATTTCAGTGAAGAATGTGGCTGGGATTTTGATAGGTATTGCATTGAATTTGTATAACAATTTGGGCAATATGGCCATTTTCACTATATTGATTCTGCCTACCCATGAGCATGGGAGGTCTTTCCATCTCCTTGTGTCTTCTTTGATTTCCCTTATTAGATTTTTGTAGTTTTCATTGAATAGGTCCGTCACGTCCTTGGTTAAGTTGATCCCTAGGTACTTTATTATTTTTTTGGCTACTCTAAATGGAATTGTTTCCATAATTTCCTTTTCTGTTTGTCTATTGCTGGTGTACAGAAAAGCTGCTGACTTTTGTGGGTTGATTTTATATCCTGCTACTTTGCCAAATTGGTTTATTAGGTGTAGGAGTTTGGGTACTGAGGTTTTTGGGTCCTTCAGATACAAGATCATGTCGTCTGCGAATAGGGATAACTTGATTTCTTCCTTGCCGATGTGGATCCCTTTGATGTCCTCCTCTTGCCTTATTGCTATGGCTAGGGATTCCAGCACTATGTTGAACAGAAGTGGGGAGAGTGGGCATCCTTGTCTTGTTCCTGATTTTAGGGGGAATGACTTAAGTTTCTCTCCATTTAATATGATATTAGCAGTTGGTCTGTTGTATATGGCTTTTATTGTTTTGAGGAATGTTCCATCTATTCCTGTTCTCTCCAAAGCTTTTAGTAGGTATGGATGTTGTATTTTGTCAAAGGCTTTTTGGGCATCGACTGAGATAACAATGTGATTCTTGATTTTAGCTCTGTTTATGTGGTGAATTACGTTGATTGATTTACGGATGTTGAACCATCCTTGTGACTGAGGGATGAAGCCTACTTGGTCATGATGTATGATATTCTTGATCACTTTCTGGATCCTATTAGCTAATATTTTATTGAGGAGCTTTGCATCTGTGTTCATTAGTGATATTGGTCTGTAGTTCTCTTTTTTTTGTTGGGTCTTTGCCTGGTTTGGGAATTAGTATGATATTAGCTTCGTAGAATGAGTTTGGAATTTCTCCCTCCATTTCTATTTCGCGGAAGAGTTTGAGGAGTATTGGAATTAGCTCCTCACTAAAGGTTTTGTAGAATTCGTTGGTGAATCCATCTGGGCCTGGGCTTTTCTTATTAGGGAGGTTCTTGATTACCTCCTGTATCTCACCGTAAGTTATTGGTTTATTTAGCTGATTTATTTCTTCTTGGTTCAGTTTGGGCAGTTTGTACTTCTCTAAGAATTGATCCATTTCTGTAGAATTATTGTTTTTTGCTGAGTAGAGGTTTTGGAAATAGCTCCTTATGATTGTTTGAATATCGTGTGTACTTGTTGTAATTTTTCCTGTGGAGTCCCTGATTTTACGAATATGAGTCTCTTCTCTTCTTTTTTTTGTAAGTCTTGCAAGGGGTCTGTCAATTTTGTTTATTTTCTCAAAGAACCAGCTTTTAGTCTTATTTATTTGTTGAATGGTCTTTCTATTTTCAATCAGATTTATCTCTTCTTTAATCTTTGTGATCTCTCCTCTCCTAGTCGTTTTAGATTCTGTCATTTCTTGTTTCTCCAGTTGTTTTAGTTTCATCGTGAGGGTATTCACCTGCTCTGCTTCCATTCTTTTAATGTGGGTGCTGAGTGCAATGATCTTGCCCCTCAGAACTGCCTTAGCTGTGTCCCATAGGTTTCTTTGTGATGTGTTTTCTTTGTCATTGTGGTTTATGAATTCGTTGATTTCATCTTTAATTTGATCTGTGGCCCAAGTGTTGGATAGCAGCGTGGGGTTTAGCCTCCAAGAGTGTGTATAGGCTCTGTGGTATCCTTTGTTGTTGAGGGTTACCTTTAATCCACTGTGGTCAGATATAATACATGGGATGACGTCAATACTTTTGTATTTGCTGAGGTTCTTTGTGTGGGCTATGACGTGGTCTATTTTGGAATATGATCCATGGGCTGCTGAAAAGAAGGTGTATTGGGTCTCTGTAGGGTGAAAGGTTCTATATAGGTCTGTTAGATCCATTTGGGAAATGGTGTTATTTAGGTCCTCAGCTCCCTTACTAATCCTCTGAGTGTTGGATCTGTCTCTTGGAGAGAGAGGAGTATTAAAGTCACCCACTATGATTGTGTTTGCGTCTATCTTGCTCTGTAATTCTTTGAGAATTTGCTTGACATATGTCGGGCCTCTTTTGTTTGGTGAGTATACATTTATCACCGTGATTTCTTGATTCTGGATTTTTCCTTGTATTAATATGTAGTGTCCTTCTTTGTCTTTTTGAGTGGACTTTAAAGAGAAGTCAAGCTTGTCTGAGATCAGGATGGCTACACCTGCCGTTTTGGTGGATGCATTTGCTTGGTAGATCTTGCTCCATCCTTTCACTCGAAGCCTGTTTTTGTCCCTTGCTGTAAGGTGGGTCTCTTGTAGACAGCAGATGTCAAATTTTTGTTTGCGAATCCATTCTGCCAGTCTGCTCCTCTTTATCGGGGAGTTTAAACCATTTATATTTAAAGAGATCAAGGATAAGGGTGTTTTTTCTCCTTCCATTTTCTTGGTGGGCTGTTTTTTCTTCTTTTTTTTTTTTCTTCTTGTCTTTAGTGAGCTTGTGTTTCTGCTGGGCTTTGGCTATTGAAGTTTCTTTCTGATTCTGTCTGTGTGTCTTTTACGATCTCTGTTGGGTGGGGTTCCCCTCTTAATATTCGCTGTAGGGCTGGTTTTTTATTCACATACTCCTTTAGCTCCTCTTTGGTGTGGAAAGATCTGGTTCTCCCTTCGAATGTGAACTCCAATTTCGCTGGATATTTGATCCGAGGTTGTAAATTGTTATTCTGGAGTACTTGGATGGTGTTCTTCCACTCGCTTCGAGCTTGGTAAGTTTGTGTGGATAAGTCGGATGTTATTCGAATCCTCTTCCCATTGAAAAAAGTTTCCTTCTTCGCTTTGGCTGAATTCAGAATTTGCTCTTTAATCTTGAGGTCTGAAGTCTTGAATATTATGTGCCTTGGGGTGGCTTTCCTGGGGTCTGGCCTGCCAGGTGTCCTATAGGCTTCGGTTACCTGGATGGGGTCCCCTGTGAGATTGGGGAAGTTTTCTGCAATAACTTTATTGAGAACATGATTAAGCCCTCTGCTCTGGTATTCGGCTCCTTCTTCTATTCCAATTATGCGCAGATTATATCTCTTGTCTTTGTCCATTAGTTCCTGGATTAGTCTTCCCTGAAGCTTCACCTTTTCTTGGAGTGTGGTCATTTTCTGGTTGTTGTCAGCTGCTTCATCGTCCAGGCGAGAGATTCTGGATTCTATATGGTCTACTCTTTGTGTCATGGTTTCAATTGCGGAGTTTATGGATGTCAGAGAGCTATTTATGGTTGTCATATCAGCTCTGATCGTGGAGATTTCTTCCTTTAAAGAGTTGTATTTTAAATCTATTTTTTCATTCATTTCAATTCTTAGGATGTGGAGATTTTCTTTAAAGTCAGCTTGCATTGTATCCAGTTTTGCTTCCATTTCTTTCTTGGCTTCCTGGGTGTCCTTCCAGATTTCCGCTCTAAATTCCTGGAATTGTTTTCTGATTTCATTTCTGACGCTTTCGATCATTCCTGTTAACATGGCCTCATTTGCTTTTTTAGTCTCCATCTCCTCTTCAGTCGTGCTGCTTTTTGGAGCTGGCGAGTTGGCTTGCCCTTTGATGAACTGAGTTATGTTTCTTTGTGATTTGCGCATCTGGAGATCTGGATGGCTTCTCAGGTTTGGTTTGTAGCTCCTCCCTCCCTCCTGTGTAGACGTGTCTACGGGCAGCAGGTGCTGTCGCTGTGTCCCCGCCCACCAGTGCAGGGTACGCCTACCAGAGCGGGCGCTGTCGCCGGGGGCCCCGCCCTCCTGTGCGCTGTGCGTTCAGTGCAACAGGCACTTCGGCGGGATATGCCTCCCAGAGCAAGTCCTGGGTTGTTGGGTTGTGCTTGCGCCCTCCCACGAGTCCGTTGTGGGGGGGGGGGTACGTGTGGGGCCCAGTGGGATCGACTGTCCGGGTGTGGCTTGGCACCTTCAGACCTCACCTCCGCTGTTAGGAGGGGGGACGTGATCAGGCTCAAGTGACCCTGCTGGGCTGGTATTGCCCAGCAGCGCCTGTGGTTTTAGTTGTAAGAGTCTGCGAGGTCCAGGCGCCTCAGGTGGGGTTTGCACAAACGGCTGTCTCCCGGCCCCTGTAGGGAAGGGGGCGGGGCTGGTTCTGCCAGTTCAGGAACCTGTGGGGTGTTGGTGCTGCTGAGCCCTTCCCCTGCTAAACTGACTTCCCAGCGCCTGATGGGGGTTTCCCCGCCTGATTTGTGGGTTCTTTGTTCCCTCAGGGGTGGGGGAGGGGGGAGGGGAGGGCACTCACTTTTGCTGCTTTGTGTGTGTGTCCCGCGCTGCCGTTGGCCCTCCAGGGGTTGGCTAAGTGTCGTGGTAGCTTCCCTGGTTCCCGATTTCTGCCGCGCTGGGTTCCCTTGTCCAATGGGTTTTTATTTCTAATGAGGTCGACCAGTTGTCTATTTATTATTTTTTTTTACTACGCATCAAGCTGCGCTGCTTGTCTTTGCTCCTGTGTGCTCGCGCACTCTCGCCTTTTCCACTTATTTTTATTTTTGATTTATTTTTGATTTATTTTGTCAATTTAAAAAAAAATACGAATCGTGCTGTGGTGTTTGTGTTTGCTTGAGTGCATTCGCGCGCTCTCCCTTACTCCACTTTACAATTTTTTTGTTATTATTTATCTATTCCTGAGAGTTTATCTTATTTTTTATTTGTTTATTTAAATGAAGTCGACCAGTTGCCTGCCCTTCCTTCCATTATCCGTCACCGAGACAAACTGAACAAAGTTCTGAGGTCGACCTTGTAAAGATAAGGATTCAGGTCTGTCTGCTGTTTACCTTTGCTCCTGCGCGCACTGCCCTTTTCTCCACATTTATGTGTTTGTTTGTTTGTCTATCTAATCTTTTGGGTTTTTATTTCTAATGAGGTCGACCAGTTGTCTATTTATTATTTTTTTTACTACGCATCAAGCTGCGCTGCTTGTCTTTGCTCCTGTGTGCTCGCGCACTCTCGCCTTTTCCACTTATTTTTATTTTTGATTTATTTTTGATTTATTTTGTCAATTTAAAAAAAATACGCATCGTGCTGTGCTGTTTGTGTTTGCTTGAGTGCATTCGCGCGCTCTCGCTTTCTCCACTTTACAATTTTTTTGTTATTATTTATCTATTCCTGAGAGTTTATCTTATTTTTTATTTGTTTATTTAAATAAAGTCGACCAGTTGCCTGCCCTTCCTTCCATTATCCGTCACCGAGACAAACTGAACAAAGTTCTGAGGTCGACCTTGTAAAGATAAGGATTCAGGTCTGTCTGCTGTTTACCTTTGCTCCTGCGCGCACTGCCCTTCTCTCCACATTTATGTGTTTGTTTGTTTGTCTATCTAATCTTTTGGGTTTTTATTTCTAATGAGTTCGACCAGTTGTCTATTTATTACTTTTTTTACTACGCATCAAGCTGCGCTGCTTGTCTTTGCTCCTGTGTACTCGCGCACTCTCGCCTTTTCCTCTTATTTTTATTTTTGATTTATTTTTGATTTATTTTGTCAATTTTAAAAAAAAATATGCATAGTGCTGTGCTGTTTGTGTTTGCTTGAGTGCATTCGCGCGCTCTCGCATTCTCCACTTTACAATTTTTTTGTTATTATTTATCTATTCCTGAGAGTTTATCTTATTTTTTATTTGTTTATTTAAATGAAGTCGACCAGTTGCCTGCCCTTCCTTCCATTATCCGTCACCGAGACAAACTGAACAAATTTCTGAGGTCGACCTTGTAAAGATAAGGATTCAGGTCTGTCTGCTGTTTACCTTTGCTCCTGCGCGCACTGCCCTTCTCTCCATATTTATGTGTTTGTTTGTTTGTCTATCTAATCTTTTGGGTTTTTATTTCTAATGAGGTCGACCAGTTGTCTATTTATTATTTTTTTTACTACGCATCAAGCTGCGCTGCTTGTCTTTGCTCCTGTGTGCTCGCGCACTCTCGCCTTTTCCACTTATTTTTATTTTTGATTCATTTTGATTTACTTTGTCAATTTTAAAAAAAATACGCATCGTGCTGTGCTGTTTGTGTTTGCTTGAGTGCATTCGCGCGCTCTCGCTTTCTCCACTTTACAATTTTTTTGTTATTATTTATCTATTCCTGAGAGTTTATCTTATTTTTTATTTGTTTATTTAAAGGAAGTCGACCAGTTGCCTGCCCTTCCTTCCTTATCCGTCACCGAGACAAACTGAACAAAGTTCTGAGGTCGACCTTGTAAAGATAAGGATTCAGGTCTGTCTGCTGTTTACCTTTGCTCCTGCGCGCACTGCCCTTCTCTCCACATTTATATGTTTGTTTGTTTGTCTATCTAATCTTTTGGGTTTTTATTTCTAATGAGGTCGACCAGTTGTCTATTTATTATGTTTTTTACTGCGCATCAAGCTGCGCTGCTTGTCTTTGCTCCTGTGTGCTCGCGCACTCTCGCCTTTTCCACTTATTTTTATTTTTGATTTATTTTGTCAATTTAAAAAAAAAATACGCATCGTGCTGTGCTGTTTGTGTTTGCTTGAGTGCATTCGCGCGCTCTCGCTTTCTCCACTTTACAATTTTTTTTGTTATTATTTATCTATTCTTGAGAGTTTATCTTATTTTTTATTTGTTTATTTAAATAAAGTCGACCAGTTGCCTGCCCTTCCTTCCATTATCCGTCACCGAGACAAACTGAACAAAGTTCTGAAGTCGACCTTGTAAAGATAAGGATTCAGGTCTGTCTGCTGTTTACCTTTGCTCCTGCGCGCACTGCCCTTCTCTCCACATTTATGTGTTTGTTTGTTTGTCTATCTAACCTTTTGGGTTCTTATTTCTAATGAGGTCGACCAGTTGTCTATTTATTATTTTTTTTACTACGCATCAGGCTGCGCTGCTTGTCTTTGCTCCTGTGTGCTCGCGCACTCTCGCCTTTTCCACTTATTTTTATTTTTGATTTATTTTTGATTTATTTTGTCAATTTTTAAAAAAAAAATACGCATCGTGCTGTGCTGTTTGTGTTTGCTTGAGTGCATTCGCGCGCTCTCGCTTTCTCCACTTTACAATTTTTTGTTATTATTTATCTATTCCTGAGAGTTTATCTTATTTTTTATTTGTTTATTTAAATGAAGTCGACCAGTTGCCTGCCCTTCCTTCCATTATCCGTCACCGAGACAAACTGAACAAAGTTCTGAGGTCGACCTTGTAAAGATAAGGATTCAGGTCTGTCTGCTGTTTACCTTTGCTCCTGCGCGCACTGCCCTTCTCTCCACATTTATGTGTTTGTTTGTTTTTCTATCTAATCTTTTGGGTTTTTATTTCTAATGAGGTCGACCAGTTGTCTATTTATTATTTTTTTTACTACGCATCAAGCTGCGCTGCTTGTCTTTGCTCCTGTGTGCTCGCGCACTCTCGCCTTTTCCACTTATTTTTATTTTTGATTTATTTTTGATTTATTTTGTCAATTTAAAAAAAAATACGCATCCTGCTGTGCTGTTTGTGTTTGCTTGAGTGCATTCGCGCGCTCTCGCTTTCTCCACTTTACAATTTTTTTGTTATTATTTATCTATTCCTGAGAGTTTATCTTATTTTTTATTTGTTTATTTAAATGAAGTCGACCAGTTGCCTGCCCTTCCTTCCATTATCCGTCACCGAGACAAACTGAACAAAGTTCTGAGGTCGACCTTGTAAAGATAAGGATTCAGGTCTGTCTGCTGTTTACCTTTGCTCCTGCGCGCACTGCCCTTTTCTCCACATTTATGTGTTTGTTTGTTTGTCTATCTAATCTTTTGGGTTTTTATTTCTAATGAGGTCGACCAGTTGTCTATTTATTATTTTTTTTACTACGCATCAAGCTGCGCTGCTTGTCTTTGCTCCTGTGTGCTCGCACACTCTCGCCTTTTCCACTTATTTTTATTTTTGATTTATTTTTGATTTATTTTGTCAATTTAAAAAAAAATACGCATCGTGCTGTGCTGTTTGTGTTTGCTTGAGTGCATTCGCGCGCTCTCGCTTTCTCCACTTTACAATTTTTTTGTTATTATTTATCTATTCCTGAGAGTTTATCTTATTTTTTATTTGTTTATTTAAATGAAGTCGACCAGTTGCCTGCCCTTCCTTCCATTATCCGTCACCGAGACAAACTGAACAAAGTTCTGAGGTCGACCTTGTAAAGATAAGGATTCAGGTCTGTCTGCTGTTTACCTTTGCTCCTGCGCGCACTGCCCTTCTCTCCACATTTATATGTTTGTTTGTTTGTCTATCTAATCTTTTGGGTTTTTATTTCTAATGAGGTCGACCAGTTGTCTATTTATTATGTTTTTTACTGCGCATCAAGCTGCGCTGCTTGTCTTTGCTCCTGTGTGCTCGCGCACTCTCGCCTTTTCCACTTATTTTTATTTTTGATTTATTTTGTCAATTTAAAAAAAAAATACGCATCGTGCTGTGCTGTTTGTGTTTGCTTGAGTGCATTCGCGCGCTCTCGCTTTCTCCACTTTACAATTTTTTTGTTATTATTTATCTATTCTTGAGAGTTTATCTTATTTTTTATTTGTTTATTTAAAGGAAGTCGACCAGTTGCCTGCCCTTCCTTCCATTATCCGTCACCGAGACAAACTGAACAAAGTTCTGAAGTCGACCTTGTAAAGATAAGGATTCAGGTCTGTCTGCTGTTTACCTTTGCTCCTGCGCGCACTGCCCTTCTCTCCACATTTATGTGTTTGTTTGTTTGTCTATCTAACCTTTTGGGTTCTTATTTCTAATGAGGTCGACCAGTTGTCTATTTATTATTTTTTTTACTACGCATCAGGCTGCGCTGCTTGTCTTTGCTCCTGTGTGCTCGCGCACTCTCGCCTTTTCCACTTATTTTTATTTTTGATTTATTTTTGATTTATTTTGTCAATTTTTTAAAAAAAAATACGCATCGTGCTGTGCTGTTTGTGTTTGCTTGAGTGCATTCGCGCGCTCTCGCTTTCTCCACTTTACAATTTTTTGTTATTATTTATCTATTCCTGAGAGTTTATCTTATTTTTTATTTGTTTATTTAAATGAAGTCGACCAGTTGCCTGCCCTTCCTTCCATTATCCGTCACCGAGACAAACTGAACAAAGTTCTGAGGTCGACCTTGTAAAGATAAGGATTCAGGTCTGTCTGCTGTTTACCTTTGCTCCTGCGCGCACTGCCCTTCTCTCCACATTTATGTGTTTGTTTGTTTTTCTATCTAATCTTTTGGGTTTTTATTTCTAATGAGGTCGACCAGTTGTCTATTTATTATTTTTTTTACTACGCATCAAGCTGCGCTGCTTGTCTTTGCTCCTGTGTGCTCGCGCACTCTCGCCTTTTCCACTTATTTTTATTTTTGATTTATTTTTGATTTATTTTGTCAATTTAAAAAAAAATACGCATCCTGCTGTGCTGTTTGTGTTTGCTTGAGTGCATTCGCGCGCTCTCGCTTTCTCCACTTTACAATTTTTTTGTTATTATTTATCTATTCCTGAGAGTTTATCTTATTTTTTATTTGTTTATTTAAATGAAGTCGACCAGTTGCCTGCCCTTCCTTCCATTATCCGTCACCGAGACAAACTGAACAAAGTTCTGAGGTCGACCTTGTAAAGATAAGGATTCAGGTCTGTCTGCTGTTTACCTTTGCTCCTGCGCGCACTGCCCTTTTCTCCACATTTATGTGTTTGTTTGTTTGTCTATCTAATCTTTTGGGTTTTTATTTCTAATGAGGTCGACCAGTTGTCTATTTATTATTTTTTTTACTACGCATCAAGCTGCGCTGCTTGTCTTTGCTCCTGTGTGCTCGCGCACTCTCGCCTTTTCCACTTATTTTTATTTTTGATTTATTTTTGATTTATTTTGTCAATTTAAAAAAAAATACGCATCGTGCTGTGCTGTTTGTGTTTGCTTGAGTGCATTCGCGCGCTCTCGCTTTCTCCACTTTACAATTTTTTTGTTATTATTTATCTATTCCTGAGAGTTTATCTTATTTTTTATTTGTTTATTTAAATGAAGTCGACCAGTTGCCTGCCCTTCCTTCCATTATCCGTCACCGAGACAAACTGAACAAAGTTCTGAGGTCGACCTTGTAAAGATAAGGATTCAGGTCTGTCTGCTGTTTACCTTTGCTCCTGCGCGCACTGCCCTTCTCTCCACATTTATATGTTTGTTTGTTTGTCTATCTAATCTTTTGGGTTTTTATTTCTAATGAGGTCGACCAGTTGTCTATTTATTATGTTTTTTACTGCGCATCAAGCTGCGCTGCTTGTCTTTGCTCCTGTGTGCTCGCGCACTCTCGCCTTTTCCACTTATTTTTATTTTTGATTTATTTTGTCAATTTAAAAAAAAAATACGCATCGTGCTGTGCTGTTTGTGTTTGCTTGAGTGCATTCGCGCGCTCTCGCTTTCTCCACTTTACATTTTTTTGTTATTATTTATCTATTCTTGAGAGTTTATCTTATTTTTTATTTGTTTATTTAAAGGAAGTCGACCAGTTGCCTGCCCTTCCTTCCATTATCCGTCACCGAGACAAACTGAACAAAGTTCTGAAGTCGACCTTGTAAAGATAAGGATTCAGGTCTGTCTGCTGTTTACCTTTGCTCCTGCGCGCACTGCCCTTCTCTCCACATTTATGTGTTTGTTTGTTTGTCTATCTAACCTTTTGGGTTCTTATTTCTAATGAGGTCGACCAGTTGTCTATTTATTATTTTTTTTACTACGCATCAGGCTGCGCTGCTTGTCTTTGCTCCTGTGTGCTCGCGCACTCTCGCCTTTTCCACTTATTTTTATTTTTGATTTATTTTTGATTTATTTTGTCAATTTTTTTAAAAAAAATACGCATCGTGCTGTGCTGTTTGTGTTTGCTTGAGTGCATTCCGCGCTCTCGCTTTCTCCACTTTACAATTTTTTGTTATTATTTATCTATTCCTGAGAGTTTATCTTATTTTTTATTTGTTTATTTAAATGAAGTCGACCAGTTGCCTGCCCTTCCTTCCATTATCCGTCACCGAGACAAACTGAACAAAGTTCTGAGGTCGACCTTGTAAAGATAAGGATTCAGGTCTGTCTGCTGTTTACCTTTGCTCCTGCGCGCACTGCCCTTCTCTCCACATTTATGTGTTTGTTGTTTTTCTATCTAATCTTTTGGGTTTTTATTTCTAATGAGGTCGACCAGTTGTCTATTTATTATTTTTTTTACTACGCATCAAGCTGCGCTGCTTGTCTTTGCTCCTGTGTGCTCGCGCACTCTCGCCTTTTCCACTTATTTTTATTTTTGATTTATTTTTGATTTATTTTGTCAATTTAAAAAAAAAATACGCATCTGCTGTGCTGTTTGTGTTTGCTTGAGTGCATTCGCGCGCTCTCGCTTTCTCACTTTACAATTTTTTGTTATTATTTATCTATTCCTGAGAGTTTATCTTATTTTTTATTTGTTTATTTAAATGAAGTCGACCAGTTGCCTGCCCTTCCTTCCATTATCCGTCACCGAGACAAACTGAACAAAGTTCTGAGGTCGACCTTGTAAAGATAAGGATTCAGGTCTGTCTGCTGTTTACCTTTGCTCCTGCGCGGACTGCCCTTCTCTCCACATTATGTGTTTGTTTGTTTGTCTATCTAATCTTTTGGGTTTTTATTTCTAATGAGGTCGACCAGTTGTCTATTTATTATTTTTTTTACTACGCATCAAGCTGCGCTGCTTGTCTTTGCTCTTGTGTGCTCGCGCACTCTCGCCTTTTCCACTTATTTTTATTTTTGATTTATTTTTGATTTATTTTGTCAATTTAAAAAAAAACTCATCGTGCTGTGCTGTTTGTGTTTGCTTGAGTGCATTCGCGCGCTCTCGCTTTCTCCACTTTATGATATTTGTTATTATTTATCTATTCCTGAGAGTTTATCTTATTTTTTATTTTTTTATTTAAAGGAAGTCGACCAGTTGCCTGCCCTTCCTTCCATTATCCGTCACGAGACAAACTGAACAAAGTTGTGAGGTCGACCTTGTAAAGATAAGGATTCAGGTCTGTCTGCTGTTTACCTTTGCTCCTGCGCGCACTGCCCTTCTCTCCACATTTATGTGTTTGTTTGTTTGTCTATCTAATCTTTTGGTTTTTATTTCTATGATGTCGACCAGTTGTCTATTTATTATTTTTTTTACTACGCATCAAGCTGCGCTGCTTGTCTTTGCTCCTGTGTGCTCGCGCACTCTCGCCTTTTCCACTTATTTTTATTTTTGATTTATTTTTGATTTATTTTTTCAATTTTTAAAAAAAAATACGCATCGTGCTGTGCTGTTTGTGTTTGCTTGAGTGCATTCGCGCGCTCTCGCTTTCTCCACTTTACAATTTTTTTGTTATTATTTATCTATTCCTGAGAGTTTATCTTATTTTTTATTTGTTTATTTAAATGAAGTCGACCAGTTGCCTGCCCTTCCTTCCATTATCCGTCACCGAGACAAACTGAACAAAGTTCTGAGGTCGACCTTGTAAAGATAAGGATTCAGGTCTGTCTGCTGTTTACCTTTGCTCCTGGCGCACTGCCCTTCTCTCCACATTTATGTGTTGTTTGTTTGTCTATCTAATCTTTTGGGTTTTTATTTCTAATGAGTTCGACCAGTTGTCTATTTATTACTTTTTTTACTACGCATCAAGCTGCGCTGCTTGTCTTTGCTCCTGTGTACTCGCGCACTCTCGCCTTTTCCTCTATTTTTATTTTTGATTTATTTTTGATTTATTTTGTCAATTTTAAAAAAAAATATGCATCGTGCTGTGCTGTTTGTGTTTGCGTGAGTGCATTCGCGCGCTCTCGCTTTCTCCACTTACAATTTTTTTGTTATTATTTATCTATTCCTGAGAGTTTATCTTATTTTTTATTTGTTTATTTAAATGAAGTCGACCAGTTGCCTGCCCTTCCTTCCATTATCCGTCACTTGAGACAAACTGAACAAATTTCTGAGGTCGACCTTGTAAAGATAAGGATTCAGGTCTGTCTGCTGTTTACCTTTGCTCCTGCGGCACTGCCCTTCTCTCCATATTTATGTGTTTGTTTGTTTGTCTATCTAATCTTTTGGGTTTTTATTTCTAATGAGGTCGACAGTTGTCTATTTATTATTTTTTTTACTACGCATCAAGCTGCGCTGCTTGTCTTTGCTCCTGTGTGCTCGCGCACTCTCGCCTTTTCCACTTATTTTTATTTTTGATTCATTTTTGATTTACTTTGTCAATTTTAAAAAAAAATACGCATCGTGCTGTGCTGTTTGTGTTTGCTTGAGTGCATTCGCGCGCTCTCGCTTTCTCCACTTTACAATTTTTTTGTTATTATTTATCTATTCCTGAGAGTTTATCTTAATTTTTATTTGTTTATTTAAAGGAAGTCGACCAGTTGCCTGCCCTTCCTTCCATTATCCGTCACCGAGACAAACTGAACAAAGTTCTGAGGTCGACCTTGTAAAGATAAGGATTCAGGTCTGTCTGCTGTTTACTTTTGCTCCTGCGCGCACTGCCCTTCTCTCCACATTTATATGTTTGTTTGTTTGTCTATCTAATCTTTTGGGTTTTTATTTCTAATGAGGTCGACCAGTTGTCTATTTATTATTTTTTTTACTACGCATCAAGCTGCGCTGCTTGTCTTTGCTCCTGTGTGCTCACGCACTCTCGCCTTTTCCACTTATTTTTATTTTTGATTTATTTTTGATTTATTTTGTCAATTTAAAAAAAATACGCATCGTGCTGTGCTGTTTGTGTTTGCTTGAGTGCATTCGCGCTCTCGCTTTCTCCACTTTACAATTTTTTTGTTATTATTTATCTATTCCTGAGAGTTTATCTTATTTTTTATTTGTTTATTTAAATAAAGTCGACCAGTTGCCTGCCCTTCCTTCCATTATCCGTCACCGAGACAAACTGAACAAAGTTCTGAGGGTCGACCTTGTAAAGATAAGGATTCAGGTCTGTCTGCTGTTTACCTTTGCTCCTGCGCGCACTGCCCTTCTCTCCACATTTATGTGTTTGTTTGTTTTTCTATCTAATCTTTTGGGTTTTTATTTCTAATGAGGTCGACCAGTTGTCTATTTATTATTTTTTTTACTACGCATCAAGCTGCGCTGCTTGTCTTTGCTCCTGTGTGCTCGCGCACTCTCGCCTTTCCACTATTTTTATTTTTGATTTATTTTTGATTTATTTTGTCAATTTAAAAAAAATACGCATCCTGCTGTGCTGTTTGTGTTTGCTTGAGTGCATTCGCGCGCTCTCGCTTTCTCCACTTTACAATTTTTTTGTTATTATTTATCTATTCCTGAGAGTTATCTTATTTTTTATTTGTTATTTAAATGAAGTCGACCAGTTGCCTGCCTTCCTTCCATTATCGTCACCGAGACAACTGAACAAGTTCTGAGGTCGACCTTGTAAAGATAAGGATTCAGGTCTGTCTGCTGTTTACCTTGCTCCTGCGCGCACTGCCCTTTTCTCCACATTATGTGTTTGTTTGTTTGTCTATCTAATCTTTTGGGTTTTTATTTCTAATGAGGTCGACCAGTTGTCTATTTATTATTTTTTTTACTAGCCATCAGCTGCGCTGCTTGTCTTTGCTCCTGTGTGCTCGCGCACTCTCGCCTTTTCCACTTATTTTTATTTTTGATTTATTTTTGATTTATTTTTTCAATTTTTAAAAAAAAATACGCATCGTGCTGTGCTGTTTGTGTTTGCTTGAGTGCATTCGCGCGCTCTCGCTTTCTCCACTTTACAATTTTTTTTGTTATTATTTATCTATTCCTGAGAGTTTATCTTATTTTTTATTTGTTTATTTAAATGAAGTCGACCAGTTGCCTGCCCTTCCTTCCATTATCCGTCACCGAGACAAACTGAACAAAGTTCTGAGGTCGACCTTGTAAAGATAAGGATTCAGATCTGTCTGCTGTTTACCTTTGCTCCTGCGCGCACTGCCCTTCTCTCCACATTTATGTGTTTGTTTGTTTGTCTATCTAATCTTTGGGTTTTTATTTCTAATGAGTTCGACCAGTTGTCTATTTATTACTTTTTTTACTACGCATCAAGCTGCGCTGCTTGTCTTTGCTCCTGTGTACTCGCGCACTCTCGCCTTTTCCTCTTATTTTTATTTTTGATTTATTTTTGATTTATTTTGTCAATTTTAAAAAAAAATATGCATCGTGCTGTGCTGTTTGTGTTTGCGTGAGTGCATTCGCGCGCTCTCGCTTTCTCCACTTTACAATTTTTTTGTTATTATTTATCTATTCCTGAGAGTTTATCTTATTTTTTATTTGTTTATTTAAATGAAGTCGACCAGTTGCCTGCCCTTCCTTCCATTATCCCTCACTGAGACAAACTGAACAAATTTCTGAGGTCGACCTTGTAAAGATAAGGATTCAGGTCTGTCTGCTGTTTACCTTTGCTCCTGCGCGCACTGCCCTTCTCTCCATATTTATGTGTTTGTTTGTTTGTCTATCTAATCTTTTGGGTTTTTATTTCTAATGAGGTCGACCAGTTGTCTATTTATTATTTTTTTTACTACGCATCAAGCTGCGCTGCTTGTCTTTGCTCCTGTGTGCTCGCGCACTCTCGCCTTTTCCACTTATTTTTATTTTTTGATTCATTTTTGATTTACTTTGTCAATTTTAAAAAAAAATACGCATCGTGCTGTGCTGTTTGTGTTTGCTTGAGTGCATTCGCGCGCTCTCGCTTTCTCCACTTTACAATTTTTTGTTATTATTTATCTATTCCTGAGAGTTTATCTTAATTTTTATTTGTTTATTTAAAGGAAGTCGACCAGTTGCCTGCCCTTCCTTCCATTATCTGTCACCGAGACAAACTGAACAAAGTTCTGAGGTCGACCTTGTAAAGATAAGGATTCAGGTCTGTCTGCTGTTTACTTTTGCTCCTGCGCGCACTGCCCTTCTCTCCACATTTATATGTTTGTTTGTTTGTCTATCTAATCTTTTGGGTTTTTATTTCTAATGAGGTCGACCAGTTGTCTATTTATTATTTTTTTTACTACGCATCAAGCTGCGCTGCTTGTCTTTGCTCCTGTGTGCTCGCGCACTCTCGCCTTTTCCACTTATTTTATTTTTGATTTATTTTTGATTTATTTTGTCAATTTAAAAAAAAATACGCATCGTGCTGTGCTGTTTGTGTTTGCTTGAGTGCATTCGCGCGCTCTCGCTTTCTCCACTTTACAATTTTTTTGTTATTATTTATCTATTCCTGAGAGTTTATCTTATTTTTTATTTGTTTATTTAAATGAAGTCGACCAGTTGCCTGCCCTTCCTTCCATTATCCGTCACCGAGACAAACTGAACAAAGTTGTGAGGTCGACCTTTTAAAGATAAGGATTCAGGTCTGTCTGCTGTTTACCTTTGCTCCTGCGCGCACTGCCCTTCTCTCCACATTTATGTGTTTGTTTGTTTGTCTATCTAATCTTTTGGGTTTTTATTTCTAATGAGGTCGACCAGTTGTCTATTTATTATTTTTTTTACTACGCATCAAGCTGCGCTGCTTGTCTTTGCTCTTGTGTGCTCGCGCACTCTCGCCTTTTCCACTTATTTTTATTTTTGATTTATTTTGATTTTATTTTGTCAATTTAAAAAAAAAACGCATCGTGCTGTGCTGTTTGTGTTTGCTTGAGTGCATTCGCGCGCTCTCGCTTTCTCCACTTTATGATTTTTTGTTATTATTTATCTATTCCTTAGAGTTTATCTTATTTTTTATTTGTTTATTTAAATGAAGTCGACCAGTTGCCTGCCCTTCCTTCCATTATCCGTCACCGAGACAAACTGAACAAAGTTCTGAGGTCGACCTTGTAAAGATAAGGATTCAGGTCTGTCTGCTGTTTACCTTTGCTCCTGCGCGCACTGCCCTTCTCTCCACATTTATGTGTTTGTTTGTTTGTCTATCAAATCTTTTGGGTTTTTATTTCTAATGAGGTCGACCAGTTGTCTATTTATTATTTTTTTTTACTACGCAACAAGCTGCGCTGCTTGTCTTTGCTCCTGTCTGCTCGCGCACTCTCCCCTTTTCCTCTTATTTTTATTTTTGATTTATTTTTGATTTATTTTGTCAATTTAAAAAAAAATATGCATCGTGCTGTCCTGTTTGTGTTTGCTTGAGTGCATTCGCGCGCTCTCGCTTTCTCCACTTTACAATATTTTTGTTATTATTTATTCCTGAGAGTTTATCTTATTTTTTATTTGTTTATTTAAATGAAGTCGACCAGTTGCCTGCCCTTCCTTCCATTATCCGTCACCGAGACAAACTGAACAAAGTTCTGAGGTCGACCTTGTAAAGATAAGGATTCAGGTCTGTCTGCTGTTTACCTTTGCTCCTGCGCGCACTGCCCTTCTCTCCACATTTATGTGTTTGTTTGTTTGTCTATCTAATCTTTTGGGTTTTTATTTCTAATGAGGTCGACCAGTTGTCTATTTATTATTTTTTTTACTACGCATCAAGCTGCGCTGCTTGTCTTTGCTCCTGTGTGCTCGCGCATTCTCGCCTTTACCACTTATTTTTATTTTTGATTTATTTTTGATTTATTTTGTCAATTTAAAAAAAAATACGCATCCTGCTGTGCTGTTTGTGTTTGCTTGAGTGCATTCGCGCGCTCTCGCTTTCTCCACTTTACAATTTTTTTGTTATTATTTATCTATTCCTGAGAGTTTATCTTAATTTTTATTTGTTTATTTAAAGGAAGTCGACCAGTTGCCTGCCCTTCCTTCCATTATCTGTCACCGAGACAAACTGAACAAAGTTCTGAGGTCGACCTTGTAAAGATAAGGATTCAGGTCTGTCTGCTGTTTACTTTTGCTCCTGCGCGCACTGCCCTTCTCTCCACATTTATATGTTTGTTTGTTTGTCTATCTAATCTTTTGGGTTTTTATTTCTAATGAGGTCGACCAGTTGTCTATTTATTATTTTTTTTACTACGCATCAAGCTGCGCTGCTTGTCTTTGCTCCTGTGTGCTCGCGCACTCTCGCCTTTTCCACTTATTTTTATTTTTGATTTATTTTTGATTTATTTTGTCAATTTAAAAAAAAATACGCATCGTGCTGTGCTGTTTGTGTTTGCTTGAGTGCATTCGCGCGCTCTCGCTTTCTCCACTTTACAATTTTTTTGTTATTATTTATCTATTCCTGAGAGTTTATCTTATTTTTATTTGTTTATTTAAATGAAGTCGACCAGTTGCCTGCCCTTCCTTCCATTATCCGTCACCGAGACAAACTGAACAAAGTTGTGAGGTCGACCTTTTAAAGATAAGGATTCAGGTCTGTCTGCTGTTTACCTTTGCTCCTGCGCGCACTGCCCTTCTCTCCACATTTATGTGTTTGTTTGTTTGTCTATCTAATCTTTTGGGTTTTTATTTCTAATGAGGTCGACCAGTTGTCTATTTATTATTTTTTTTACTACGCATCAAGCTGCGCTGCTTGTCTTTGCTCTTGTGTGCTCGCGCACTCTCGCCTTTTCCACTTATTTTTATTTTTGATTTATTTTTGATTTATTTTGTCAATTTAAAAAAAAAACGCATCGTGCTGTGCTGTTTGTGTTTGCTTGAGTGCATTCGCGCGCTCTCGCTTTCTCCACTTTATGATTTTTTGTTATTATTTATCTATTCCTTAGAGTTTATCTTATTTTTTATTTGTTTATTTAAATGAAGTCGACCAGTTGCCTGCCCTTCCTTCCATTATCCGTCACCGAGACAAACTGAACAAAGTTCTGAGGTCGACCTTGTAAAGATAAGGATTCAGGTCTGTCTGCTGTTTACCTTTGCTCCTGCGCGCACTGCCCTTCTCTCCACATTTATGTGTTTGTTTGTTTGTCTATCAAATCTTTTGGGTTTTTATTCTAATGAGGTCGACCAGTTGTCTATTTATTATTTTTTTTACTACGCAACAAGCTGCGCTGCTTGTCTTTGCTCCTGTCTGCTCGCGCACTCTCCCCTTTTCCTCTTATTTTTATTTTTGATTTATTTTTGATTTATTTTGTCAATTTAAAAAAAAATATGCATCGTGCTGTCCTGTTTGTGTTTGCTTGAGTGCATTCGCGCGCTCTCGCTTTCTCCACTTTACAATATTTTTGTTATTATTTATTCCTGAGAGTTTATCTTATTTTTTATTTGTTTATTTAAATGAAGTCGACCAGTTGCCTGCCCTTCCTTCCATTATCCGTCACCGAGACAAACTGAACAAAGTTCTGAGGTCGACCTTGTAAAGATAAGGATTCAGGTCTGTCTGCTGTTTACCTTTGCTCCTGCGCGCACTGCCCTTCTCTCCACATTTATGGTGTTTGTTTGTTTGTCTATCTAATCTTTTGGGTTTTTATTTCTAATGAGGTCGACCAGTTGTCTATTTATTATTTTTTTTACTACGCATCAAGCTGCGCTGCTTGTCTTTGCTCCTGTGTGCTCGCGCATTCTCGCCTTTACCACTTATTTTTATTTTTGATTTATTTTTGATTTATTTTGTCAATTTAAAAAAAAATACGCATCCTGCTGTGCTGTTTGTGTTTGCTTGAGTGCATTCGCGCGCTCTCGCTTTCTCCACTTTACAATTTTTTTGTTATTATTTATCTATTCCTGAGAGTTTATCTTAATTTTTGTTTATTTAAATGAAGTCGACCAGTTGCCTGCCCTTCCTTCCATTATCCGTCACCAAACAAACTGAACAAAGTTCTGAGGTCGACCTTGTAAAGATAAGGATTCAGGTCTGTCTGCTGTTTACATTTGCTCCTGCGCGCACTGCCCTTCTCTCCACATTTATGTGTTTGTTTGTTTGTCTATCTAATCTTTTGGTTTTTATTTCTAATGAGGTCGACCAGTTGTCTATTTATTATTTTTTTTACTACGCATCAAGCTGCGCTGCTTGTCTTTGCTCCTGTGTGCTCGCGCACTCTCGCCTTTTCCACTTATTTTTATTTTTGATTTATTTTTGATTTATTTTGTCAATTTTTAAAAAAAAAATACGCATCGTGCTGTGCTGTTTGTGTTTGCTTGAGTGCATTCGCGCGCTCTCGCTTTCTCCACTTTACAATTTTTTTGTTATTATTTATCTATTCCTGAGAGTTTATCTTATTTTTTATTTGTTTATTTAAATGAAGTCGACCAGTTGCCTGCCCTTCCTTCCATTATCCGTCACCGAGACAAACTGAACAAAGTTCTGAGGTCGACCTTGTAAAGATAAGGATTCAGGTCTGTCTGCTGTTTCCTTTGCTCCTGCGGGCACTGCCCTTCTCTCCACATTTATGTGTTTGTTTGTTTGTCTATCTAATCTTTTGGGTTTTATTTCTAATGAGGTCGACCAGTTGTCTATTTGTTATTTTTTTTACTACGCATCAAGCTGCGCTGCTTGTCTTTGCTCCTGTGTGCTCGCGCACTCTCGCCTTTTCCACTTATTTTTATTTTTGATTTATTTTTGATTTATTTTGTCAATTTAAAAAAAAATACGCATCGTGCTGTGCTGTTTGTGTTTGCTTGAGTGCATTCGCGCGCTCTCGCTTTCTCCACTTTACAATTTTTTTGTTATTATTTATCTATTCCTGAGAGTTTATCTTATTTTTTATTTGTTTATTTAAATGAAGTCGACCAGTTGCCTGCCCTTCCTTCCATTATCCGTCACCAAACAAACTGAACAAAGTTCTGAGGTCGACCTTGTAAAGATAAGGATTCAGGTCTGTCTGCTGTTTACCTTTGCTCCTGCGCGCACTGCCCTTCTCTCCACATTTATGTGTTTGTTTGTTTGTCTATCTAATCTTTTGGGTTTTTATTTCTAATGAGGTCGACCAGTTGTCTATTTATTATTTTTTTTACTACGCAACAAGCTGCGCTGCTTGTCTTTGCTCCTGTCTGCTCGCGCACTCTCCCCTTTTCCTCTTATTTTTATTTTTGATTTATTTTTGATTTATTTTGTCAATTTTAAAAAAAATATGCATCGTGCTGTCCTGTTTGTGTTTGCTTGAGTGCATTCGCGCGCTCTCGCTTTCTCCACTTTATAATATTTTTGTTATTATTTATTCCTGAGAGTTTATCTTATTTTTTATTTGTTTATTTAAATGAAGTCGACCAGTTGCCTGCCCTTCCTTCCATTATCCGTCACCGAGACAAACTGAACAAAGTTCTGAGGTCAACCTTGTAAAGATAAGGATTCAGGTCTGTCTGCTGTTTACCTTTGCTCCTGCGCGCACTGCCCTTCTCTCCACATTTATGTGTTTGTTTGTTTGTCTATCTAATCTTTTGGTTTTTATTTCTAATGAGGTCGACCAGTTGTCTATTTATTATTTTTTTTACTACGCATCAAGCTGCGCTGCTTGTCTTTGCTCCTGTGTGCTCTCGCACTCTCGCCTTTTCCACTTATTTTTATTTTTGATTTATTTTTGATTTATTTTTTCAATTTTTAAAAAAAAATACGCATCGTGCTGTGCTGTTTGTGTTTGCTTGAGTGCATTCGCGCGCTCTCGCTTTCTCCACTTTACAATTTTTTTGTTATTATTTATCTATTCCTGAGAGTTTATCTTATTTTTATTTGTTTTTTAAATGAAGTCGACCAGTTGCCTGCGCTTCCTTCCATTATCCGTCACCGAGACAAACTGAACAAAGTTCTGAGGTCGACCTTGTAAAGATAAGGATTCAGGTCTGTCTGCTGTTTACCTTTGCTCCTGCGCGCACTGCCCTTCTCTCCACATTTATGTGTTTGTTTGTTTGTCTATCTAATCTTTTGGGTTCTTATTCTAATGAGGTCGACCAGTTGTCTATTTATTATTTTTTTTACTACGCATCAGGCTGCGCTGCTTGTCTTTGCTCCTGTGTGCTCGCGCACTCTCGCCTTTTCCACTTATTTTTATTTTTGATTTATTTTTGATTTATTTTGTCAATTTTTAAAAAAAAATACGCATCGTGCTGTGCTGTTTGTGTTTGCTTGAGTGCATTCGCGCGCTCTCGCTTTCTCCACTTTACAATTTTTTGTTATTATTTATCTATTCCTGAGAGTTTATCTTATTTTTTATTTGTTTATTTAAATGAAGTCGACCAGTTGCCTGCCCTTCCTTCCATTATCCGTCACCGAGACAAACTGAACAAAGTTCTGAGGTCGACCTTGTAAAGATAAGGATTCAGGTCTATCTGCTGTTTACCTTTGCTCCTGCGCGCACTGCCCTTCTCTCCACATTTATGTGTTTGTTTGTTTTTCTATCTAATCTTTTGGGTTTTTATTTCTAATGAGGTCGACCAGTTGTCTATTTATTATTTTTTTTACTACGCATCAAGCTGCGCTGCTTGTCTTTGCTCCTGTGTGCTCGCGCACTCTCGCCTTTTCCACTTATTTTTTATTTTTGATTTATTTTTGATTTATTTTGTCAATTTAAAAAAAAAATACGCATCCTGCTGTGCTGTTTGTGTTTGCTTGAGTGCATTCGCGCGCTCTCGCTTTCTCCACTTTACAATTTTTTTGTTATTATTTATCTATTCCTGAGAGTTTATCTTATTTTTTATTTGTTTATTTAAATGAAGTCGACCAGTTGCCTGCCCTTCCTTCCATTATCCGTCACCGAGACAAACTGAACAAAGTTCTGAGGTCGACCTTGTAAAGATAAGGATTCAGGTCTGTCTGCTGTTTACCTTTGCTCCTGCGCGGACTGCCCTTCTCTCCACATTTATGTGTTTGTTTGTTTGTCTATCTAATCTTTTGGGTTTTTATTTCTAATGAGGTCGACCAGTTGTCTATTTATTATTTTTTTTACTACGCATCAAGCTGCGCTGCTTGTCTTTGCTCTTGTGTGCTCGCGCACTCTCGCCTTTTCCACTTATTTTTATTTTGATTTATTTTTGATTTATTTTGTCAATTTAAAAAAAAACTCATCGTGCTGTGCTGTTTGTGTTTGCTTGAGTGCATTCGCGCGCTCTCGCTTTCTCCACTTTATGATATTTGTTATTATTTATCTATTCCTGAGAGTTTATCTTATTTTTTATTTGTTTATTTAAAGGAAGTCGACCAGTTGCCTGCCCTTCCTTCCATTATCCGTCACCGAGACAAACTGAACAAAGTTGTGAGGTCGACCTTTTAAAGATAAGGATTCAGGTCTGTCTGCTGTTTACCTTTGCTCCTGCGCGCACTGCCCTTCTCTCCACATTTATGTGTTTGTTTGTTTGTCTATCTAATCTTTTGGGTTTTTATTTCTAATGAGGTCGACCAGTTGTCTATTTATTATTTTTTTTACTACGCATCAAGCTGCGCTGCTTGTCTTTGCTCCTGTGTGCTCGCGCACTCTCGCCTTTTCCACTTATTTTTATTTTTGATTTATTTTTGATTTATTTTGTCAATTTAAAAAAAATACGCATCGTGCTGTGCTGTTTGTGTTTGCTTGAGTGCATTCGCGCGCTCTCGCTTTCTCCACTTTACAATTTTTTTGTTATTATTTATCTATTCCTGAGAGTTTATCTTATTTTTTATTTGTTTATTTAAATGAAGTCGACCAGTTGCCTGCCCTTCCTTCCATTATCCGTCACCGAGACAAACTGAACAAAGTTCTGAGGTCGACCTTGTAAAGATAAGGATTCAGGTCTGTCTGCTGTTTACCTTTGCTCCTGCGCGCACTGCCCTTCTCTCCACATTTATGTGTTTGTTTGTTTTTCTATCTAATCTTTTGGGTTTTTATTCTAATGAGGTCGACCAGTTGTCTATTTATTATTTTTTTTACTACGCATCAAGCTGCGCTGCTTGTCTTTGCTCCTGTGTGCTCGCGCACTCTCGCCTTTTCCACTTATTTTTATTTTTGATATATTTTTGATTTATTTTGTCAATTTAAAAAAAAATACGCATCCTGCTGTGCTGTTTGTGTTTGCTTGAGTGCATTCGCGCGCTCTCGCTTTCTCCACTTTACAATTTTTTTGTTATTATTTATCTATTCCTGAGAGTTTATCTTATTTTTTATTTGTTTATTTAAATGAAGTCGACCAGTTGCCTGCCCTTCCTTCCATTATCCGTCACCGAGACAAACTGAACAAAGTTCTGAGGTCGACCTTGTAAAGATAAGGATTCAGGTCTGTCTGCTGTTTACCTTTGCTCCTGCGCGGACTGCCCTTCTCTCCACATTTATGTGTTTGTTTGTTTGTCTATCTAATCTTTTGGGTTTTTATTTCTAATGAGGTCGACCAGTTGTCTATTTATTATTTTTTTTACTACGCATCAAGCTGCGCTGCTTGTCTTTGCTCTTGTGTGCTCGCGCACTCTCGCCTTTTCCACTTATTTTTATTTTTGATTTATTTTTGATTTATTTTGTCAATTTAAAAAAAAACTCATCGTGCTGTGCTGTTTGTGTTTGCTTGAGTGCATTCGCACGCTCTCGCTTTCTCCACTTTATGATATTTGTTATTATTTATCTATTCCTGAGAGTTTATCTTATTTTTTATTTGTTTATTTAAAGGAAGTCGACCAGTTGCCTGCCCTTCCTTCCATTATCCGTCACCGAGACAAACTGAA
>NW_025958811.1:0-44944 GCF_023159225.1 Perognathus longimembris pacificus | reverse complement strand
GAGCACACAGGAGCAAAGACAAGCAGCGCAGCTTGATGCGTAGTAAAAAAAATAATAAATAGACAACTGGTCGACCTCATTAGAAATAAAATCCCAAAAGATTAGATAGACAAACAAACAAACACATGAATGTGGAGAGAAGGGCAGTGCGTGCAGGAGCAAAGGTAAACATCAGACCGACCAAATCCTTATCTTTACAAGGTCGACCACAGAACTTTGTTCATTTTGTCTCGGTGACGGATAATGGGAGGAAGGGCAGGCAACTGGTCGACTTCATTTAAATAAACAAATAAAAAATAAGATAAACTCTCAGGAATAGATGAATAATAACAAAAAAATTGTAAAGTGGAGAAAGCGAGAGCGCGCGAATGCACTCAAGCAAACACAAACAGCACAGCACGATGCGTATTTTTTTTTAAAATTGACAAAAATAAATCAAAAATAAATCAAAAATAAAAATAAGTGGAAAAGGCGAGAGTGCGCGAGCACACAGGAGCAAAGACAAGCAGCGCAGCTTGATGCGTAGTAAAAAAAATAATAAATAGACAACTGGTCGACCTCATTAGAAATAAAAACCCAAAAGATTAGATAGACAAACAAACAAACACATAAATGTGGAGAGAAGGGCAGTGCGCGCAGGAGCAAAGGTAAACAGCAGACAGACCTGAATCCTTATCTTTACAAGGTCGACCTCAGAACTTTGTTCAGTTTGTCTCGGTGACGGATAATGGAAGGAAGGGCAGGCAACTGGACGACTTCATTTAAATAAACAAATAAAAAATAAGATAAACTCTCAGGAATAGATAAATAATAACAAAAAAATTGTAAAGTGGAGAAAGCGAGAGCGCGCGAATGCACTCAAGCAAACACAAACAGCACAGCACGATGCGTATTTTTTTTTAAATTGACAAAATAAATCAAAAATAAATCAAAAATAAAAATAAGTGGAAAAGGCGAGAGTGCGCGAGCACACAGGAGCAAAGAGAAGCAGCGCAGCTTGATGCGTAGTAAAAAAAATAATAAATAGTCAACTGGTCGACCTCATTAGAAATAAAAACCCAAAAGATTAGATAGACAAACAAACAAACACATGAATGTGGAGAGAAGGGCTGTGCGTGCAGGAGCAAAGGTAAACAGCAGACAGACCAAATCCTTATCTTTACAAGGTCGACCACAGAACTTTGTTCATTTTGTCTCGGTGACGGATAATGGGAGGAAGGGCAGGCAACTGGTCGACTTCATTTAAATAAACAAATAAAAAATAAGATAAACTCTCAGGAATAGATGAATACTAACAAAAATATTGTAAAGTGCAGAAAGCGAGAGCGCGCGAATGCACTCAAGCAAACAAAAACAGCACAGCACGATGCGTATTGTTTTTTAAAATTGACAAAATAAATCAAAAATAAATCAAAAATAAAAATAAGTGGAAAAGGCGAGAGTGCGCGAGCACACAGGAGCAAAGACAAGCAGCGCAGCTTGATGCGTAGTAAAAAAAATAATAAATAGACAACTGGTCGACCTCATTAGAAATAAAAACCCAAAAGATTAGATAGACAAACAAACAAACACATAAATGTGGAGAGAAGGGCAGTGCGCGCAGGAGCAAAGGTAAACAGCAGACAGACCTGAATCCTTATCTTTACAAGGTCGACCTCAGAACTTTGTTCATTTTGTCTCGGTGACGAATAATGGAAGGAAGGGCAGGCAACTGGTCGACTTCATTTAAATAAACAAATAAAAAATAAGATTAACTCTCAAGAATAGATAAATAATAACAAAAAAATTGTAAAGTGGAGAAAGCGAGAGCACGCGAATGCACTCAAGCAAACACAAACAGCACAGCACGATGCGTATTTTTTTTTAAATTGACAAAATAAATCAAAAATAAATCAAAAATGAAAATAAGTGGAAAAGTCGAGAGTGCGCGAGCACACAGGAGCAAAGACAAGCAGCGCAGCTTGATGCGTAGTAAAAAAAATAATAAATAGACAACTGGTCGACCTCATTAGAAATAAAATCCCAAAAGATTAGATAGACAAACAAACAAACACATGAATGTGGAGAGAAGGGCAGTGCGTGCAGGAGCAAAGGTAAACAGCAGACAGACCAAATCCTTATCTTTACAAGGTCGACCACAGAACTTTGTTCATTTTGTCTCGGTGACGGATAATGGGAGGAAGGGCAGGCAACTGGTCGACTTCATTTAAATAAACAAATAAAAAATAAGATAAACTCTCAGGAATAGATGAATACTAACAAAAATATTGTAAAGTGGAGAAAGCGAGAGCGCGCGAATGCACTCAAGCAAACACAAACAGCACAGCACGATGCGTATTTTTTTTTAAAATTGACAAAAATAAATCAAAAATAAATCAAAAATAAAAATAAGTGGAAAAGGCGAGAGTGCGCGAGCACACCGGAGCAAATGCAAGCAGCGCAGCTTGATGCGTAGTAAAAAAAATAATAAATAGACAACTGGTCGACCTCATTAGAAATAAAAACCCAAAAGATTAGATAGACAAACAAACAAACACATAAATGTGGAGAGAAGGGCAGTGCGCGCAGGAGCAAAGGTAAACAGCAGACAGACCTGAATCCTTATCTTTACAAGGTCGACCTCAGAACTTTGTTCAGTTTGTCTCGGTGACGGATAATGGAAGGAAGGGCAGGCAACTGGTCGACTTCATTTAAATAAACAAATAAAAAATAAGATAAACTCTCAGGAATAGATAAATAATAACAAAAAAATTGTAAAGTGGACAAAGCGAAAGCGCGCGAATGCACTCAAGGAAACACAAACAGCACAGCACGATGCGTATTTTTTTTTAAATTGACAAAATAAATCAAAAATAAATCAAAAATGAAAATAAGTGGAAAAGTCGAGAGTGCGCGAGCACACAGGAGCAAAGACAAGCAGCGCAGCTTGATGCGTAGTAAAAAAAATAATAAATAGACAACTGGTCGACCTCATTAGAAATAAAATCCCAAAAGATTAGATAGACAAACAAACAAACACATGAATGTGGAGAGAAGGGCAGTGCGTGCAGGAGCAAAGGTAAACAGCAGACAGACCAAATCCTTATCTTTACAAGGTCGACCACAGACCTTTGTTCATTTTGTCTCGGTGACGGATAATGGGAGGAAGGGCAGGCAACTGGTCGACTTCATTTAAATAAACAAATAAAAAATAAGATAAACTCTCAGGAATAGATGAATACTAACAAAAATATTGTAAAGTGGAGAAAGCGAGAGCGCGCGAATGCACTCAAGCAAACACAAACAGCACAGCACGATGCGTATTTTTTTTTAAAATTGACAAAAATAAATCAAAAATAAATCAAAAATAAAAATAAGTGGAAAAGGCGAGAGTGCGCGAGCACTCAGGAGCAAAGAGAAGCAGCGCAGCTTGATGCGTAGTAAAAAAAAATAATAAATAGACAACTGGTCGACCTCATTAGAAATAAAAACCCAAAAGATTAGATAGACAAACAAACAAACACATAAATGTGGAGAGAAGGGCAGTGCGCGCAGGAGCAAAGGTAAACAGCAGACAGACCTGAATCCTTATCTTTACAAGGTCGACCTCAGAACTTTGTTCAGTTTGTCTCGGTGACGGATAATGGAAGGAAGGGCAGGAAACTGGTCGACTTCATTTAAATAAACAAATAAAAAATAAGATAAACTCTCAGGAATAGATAAATAATAAGAAAAAAATTGTAAAGTGCAGAAAGCGAGAGCGCGCGAATGCACTCAAGCAAACAAAAACAGCACAGCACGATGCGTATTGTTTTTTAAAATTGACAAAATAAATCAAAAATCAATCAAAAATAACAATAAGTGGAAAAGGCGAGAGTGCACGAGCACACAGGAGCAAAGACAAGCAGCGCAGCTTGATGCGTAGTAAAAAAAATAATAAATAGACAACTGGTCGACCTCATTAGAAATAAAAACCCAAAAGATTAGATAGACAAACAAACAAACACATAAATGTGGAGAGAAGGGCAGTGCGCGCAGGAGCAAAGGTAAACAGCAGACAGACCTGAATCCTTATCTTTACAAGGTCGACCTCACAACTTTGTTCATTTTGTCTCGGTGACGAATAATGGAAGGAAGGGCAGGCAACTGGTCGACTTCATTTAAATAAACAAATAAAAAATAAGATTAACTCTCAGGAATAGATAAATAATAAAAAAAAATTGTAAAGTGGAGAAAGCGAGAGCACGCGAATGCACTCAAGCACACAAAACAGCACAGCCCGATGCGTATTTTTTTTTAAATTGACAAAATAAATCAAAAATAAATCAAAAATAAAAATAAGTGGAAAAGGCGAGAGTCCGCGAGCACACAGGAGCAAAGACAAGCAGCGCAGCTTGATGCGTAGTAAAAAAAGTAATAAATAGACAACTGGTCGACCTCATTAGAAATCAAAACCCAAAAGATGAGATAGACAAACAAACAAACACATAAATGTGGAGAGAAGGGCAGTGCGCGCAGGAGCAAAGGTAAACAGCAGACAGACCTGAATCCTTATCTTTACAAGGTCGACCTCAGAACATTGTTCAGTTTGTCTCGGTGACGGATAATGGAAGGAAGGGCAGGAAACTGGTCGACTTCATTTAAATAAACAAATAAAAAATAAGATAAACTCTCAGGAATAGATAAATAATAACAAAAAATTGTAAAGTGGAGAAAGCGAGAGCGCGCGAATGCACTCAAGCAAACACAAACAGCACAGCACGATGCGTATTCTTTTTTAAAATTGACAAAATAAATCAAAAATAAATCAAAAATAAAAATAAGTGGAAAAGGCGAGAGTGCGCGAGCACACCGGAGCAAATGCAAGCAGCGCAGCTTGATGCGTAGTAAAAAAAATAATAAATAGACAACTGGTCGACCTCATTAGAAATAAAAACCCAAAAGATTAGATAGACAAACAAACAAACACATAAATGTGGAGAGAAGGGCAGTGCGCGCAGGAGCAAAGGTAAACAGCAGACAGACCTGAATCCTTATCTTTACAAGGTCGACCTCAGAACTTTGTTCAGTTTGTCTCGGTGACGGATAATGGAAGGAAGGGCAGGCAACTGGTCGACTTCATTTAAATAAACAAATAAAAAATAAGATAAACTCTCAGGAATAGATAAATAATAACAAAAAAATTGTAAAGTGGACAAAGCGAGAGCGCGCGAATGCACTCAAGGAAACACAAACAGCACAGCACGATGCGTATTTTTTTTAAATTGACAAAATAAATCAAAAATAAATCAAAAATGAAAATAAGTGGAAAAGTCGAGAGTGCGCGAGCACACAGGAGCAAAGACAAGCAGCGCAGCTTGATGCGTAGTAAAAAAAATAATAAATAGACAACTGGTCGACCTCATTAGAAATAAAATCCCAAAAGATTAGATAGACAAACAAACAAACACATGAATGTGGAGAGAAGGGCAGTGCGTGCAGGAGCAAAGGTAAACAGCAGACAGACCAAATCCTTATCTTTACAAGGTCGACCACAGAACTTTGTTCATTTTGTCTCGGTGACGGATAATGGGAGGAAGGGCAGGCAACTGGTCGACTTCATTTAAATAAACAAATAAAAAATAAGATAAACTCTCAGGAATAGATGAATACTAACAAAAATATTGTAAAGTGGAGAAAGCGAGAGCGCGCGAATGCACTCAAGCAAACACAAACAGCACAGCACGATGCGTATTTTTTTTTAAAATTGACAAAAATAAATCAAAAATAAATCAAAAATAAAAATAAGTGGAAAAGGCGAGAGTGCGCGAGCACTCAGGAGCAAAGAGAAGCAGCGCAGCTTGATGCGTAGTAAAAAAAATAATAAATAGTCAACTGGTCGACCTCATTAGAAATAAAAACCCAAAAGATTAGATAGACAAACAAACAAACACATAAATGTGGAGAGAAGGGCAGTGCGCGCAGGAGCAAAGGTAAACAGCAGACAGACCTGAATCCTTATCTTTACAAGGTCGACCTCAGAACTTTGTTCAGTTTGTCTCGGTGACGGATAATGGAAAGAAGGGCAGGAAACTGGTCGACTTCATTTAAATAAACAAATAAAAAATAAGATAAACTCTCAGGAATAGATAAATAATAAGAAAAAAATTGTAAAGTGCAGAAAGCGAGAGCGCGCGAATGCACTCAAGCAAACAAAAACAGCACAGCACGATGCGTATTGTTATTTAAAATTGACAAAATAAATCAAAAATAAATCAAAAATAAAAATAAGTGGAAAAGGTGAGAGTGCGCGAGCACACAGGAGCAAAGACAAGCAGCGCAGCTTGATGCGTAGTAAAAAAAATAATAAATAGACAACTGGTCGACCTCATTAGAAATAAAAACCCAAAAGATTAGATAGACAAACAAACAAACACATAAATGTGGAGAGAAGGGCAGTGCGCGCAGGAGCAAAGGTAAACAGCAGACAGACCTGAATCCTTATCTTTACAAGGTCGACCTCAGAACTTTGTTCAGTTTGTCTCGGTGACGGATAATGGAAGGAAGGGCAGGCAACTGGTCGACTTCATTTAAATAAACAAATAAAAAATAAGATAAACTCTCAGGAATAGATAAATAATAACAAAAAATTGTAAAGTGGACAAAGCGAAAGCGCGCGAATGCACTCAAGGAAACACAAACAGCACAGCACGATGCGTATTTTTTTTTAAATTGACAAAATAAATCAAAAATAAATCAAAAATGAAAATAAGTGGAAAAGTCGAGAGTGCGCGAGCACACAGGAGCAAAGACAAGCAGCGCAGCTTGATGCGTAGTAAAAAAAATAATAAATAGACAACTGGTCGACCTCATTAGAAATAAAAACCCAAAAGATTAGATAGACAAACAAACAAACACATAAATGTGGAGAGAAGGGCAGTGCGCGCAGGAGCAAAGGTAAACAGCAGACAGACCTGAATCCTTATCTTTACAAGGTCGACCTCAGAACTTTGTTCAGTTTGTCTCGGTGACGGATAAGGAAGGAAGGGCAGGCAACTGGTCGACTTCATTTAAATAAACAAATAAAAAATAAGATAAACTCTCAGGAATAGATAAATAATAACAAAAAAATTGTAAAGTGGACAAAGCGAAAGCGCGCGAATGCACTCAAGGAAACACAAACAGCACAGCACGATGCGAATTTTTTTAAATTGACAAAATAAATCAAAAATAAATCAAAAATGAAAATAAGTGGAAAAGTCGAGAGTGCGCGAGCACACAGGAGCAAAGACAAGCAGCGCAGCTTGATGCGTAGTAAAAAAAATAATAAATAGACAACTGGTCGACCTCATTAGAAATAAAATCCCAAAAGATTAGATAGACAAACAAACAAACACATGAATGTGGAGAGAAGGGCAGTGCGTGCAGGAGCAAAGGTAAACAGCAGACAGACCAAATCCTTATCTTTACAAGGTCGACCACAGAACTTTGTTCATTTTGTCTCGGTGACGGATAATGGGAGGAAGGGCAGGCAACTGGTCGACTTCATTTAAATAAACAAATAAAAAATAAGATAAACTCTCAGGAATAGATGAATACTAACAAAAATATTGTAAAGTGGAGAAAGCGAGAGCGCGCGAATGCACTCAAGCAAACACAAACAGCACAGCACGATGCGTATTTTTTTTTAAAATTGACAAAAATAAATCAAAAATAAATCAAAAAAAAAATAAGTGGAAAAGGCGAGAGTGCGCGAGCACACGGAGCAAATGCAAGCAGCGCAGCTTGATGCGTAGTAAAAAAAATAATAAATAGACAACTGGTCGACCTCATTAGAAATAAAAACCCAAAAGATTAGATAGACAAACAAACAAACACATAAATGTGGAGAGAAGGGCAGTGCGCGCAGGAGCAAAGGTAAACAGCAGACAGACCTGAATCCTTATCTTTACAAGGTCGACCTCAGAACTTTGTTCAGTTTGTCTCGGTGACGGATAATGGAAGGAAGGGCAGGCAACTGGTCGACTTCATTTAAATAAACAAATAAAAAATAAGATAAACTCTCAGGAATAGATAAATAATAACAAAAAAATTGTAAAGTGGACAAAGCGAAAGCGCGCGAATGCACTCAAGGAAACACAAACAGCACCTCACGATGCGTATTTTTTTTTAAATTGACAAAATAAATCAAAAATAAATCAAAAATGAAAATAAGTGGAAAAGTCGAGAGTGCGCGAGCACACAGGAGCAAAGACAAGCAGCGCAGCTTGATGCGTAGTAAAAAAAATAATAAATAGACAACTGGTCGACCTCATTAGAAATAAAATCCCAAAAGATTAGATAGACAAACAAACAAACACATGAATGTGGAGAGAAGGGCAGTGCGTGCAGGAGCAAAGGTAAACAGCAGACAGACCAAATCCTTATCTTTACAAGGTCGACCACAGAACTTTGTTCATTTTGTCTCGGTGACGGATAATGGGAGGAAGGGCAGGCAACTGGTCGACTTCATTTAAATAAACAAATAAAAAATAAGATAAACTCTCAGGAATAGATGAATACTAACAAAAATATTGTAAAGTGGAGAAAGCGAGAGCGCGCGAATGCACTCAAGCAAACACAAACAGCACAGCACGATGCGTATTTTTTTTAAAATTGACAAAAATAAATCAAAAATAAATCAAAAATAAAAATAAGTGGAAAAGGCGAGAGTGCGCGAGCACACAGGAGCAAAGACAAGCAGCGCAGCTTGATGCGTAGTAAAAAAAATAATAAATAGACAACTGGTCGACCTCATTAGAAATAAAAACCCAAAAGATTAGATAGACAAACAAACAAACACATAAATGTGGAGAGAAGGGCAGTGCGCGCAGGAGCAAAGGTAAACAGCAGACAGACCTGAATCCTTATCTTTACAAGGTCGACCTCAGAACTTTGTTCAGTTTGTCTCGGTGACGGATAATGGAAGGAAGGGCAGGCAACTGGACGACTTCATTTAAATAAACAAATAAAAAATAAGATAAACTCTCAGGAATAGATAAATAATAACAAAAAAATTGTAAAGTGGAGAAAGCGAGAGCGCGCGAATGCACTCAAGCAAACACAAACAGCACAGCACGATGCGTATTTTTTTTTAAATTGACAAAATAAATCAAAAATAAATCAAAAATAAAAATAAGTGGAAAAAGCGAGAGTGCGCGAGCACTCAGGAGCAAAGAGAAGCAGCGCAGCTTGATGCGTAGTAAAAAAAATAATAAATAGTCAACTGGTCGACCTCATTAGAAATAAAAACCCAGAAGATTAGATAGACAAACAAACAAACACATAAATGTGGAGAGAAGGGCAGTGCGCGCAGGAGCAAAGGTAAACAGCAGACAGACCTGAATCCTTATCTTTACAAGGTCGACCTCAGAACTTTGTTCAGTTTGTCTCGGTGACGGATAATGGAAAGAAGGGCAGGAAACTGGTCGACTTCATTTAAATAAACAAATAAAAAATAAGATAAACTCTCAGGAATAGATAAATAATAAGAAAAAAATTGTAAAGTGCAGAAAGCGAGAGCGCGCGAATGCACTCAAGCAAACAAAAACAGCACAGCACGATGCGTATTGTTTTTTAAAATTGACAAAATAAATCAAAAATAAATCAAAAATAAAAATAAGTGGAAAAGGTGAGAGTGCGCGAGCACACAGGAGCAAAGACAAGCAGCGCAGCTTGATGCGTAGTAAAAAAAATAATAAATAGACAACTGGTCGACCTCATTAGAAATAAAAACCCAAAAGATTAGATAGACAAACAAACAAACACATAAATGTGGAGAGAAGGGCAGTGCGCGCAGGAGCAAAGGTAAACAGCAGACAGACCTGAATCCTTATCTTTACAAGGTCGACCTCAGAACTTTGTTCAGTTTGTCTCGGTGACGGATAATGGAAGGAAGGGCAGGCAACTGGTCGACTTCATTTAAATAAACAAATAAAAAATAAGATAAACTCTCAGGAATAGATAAATAATAACAAAAAAATTGTAAAGTGGACAAAGCGAAAGCGCGCGAATGCACTCAAGGAAACACAAACAGCACAGCACGATGCGTATTTTTTTTTAAATTGACAAAATAAATCAAAAATAAATCAAAAATGAAAATAAGTGGAAAAGTCGAGAGTGCGCGAGCACACAGGAGCAAAGACAAGCAGCGCAGCTTGATGCGTAGTAAAAAAAATAATAAATAGACAACTGGTCGACCTCATTAGAAATAAAATCCCAAAAGATTAGATAGACAAACAAACAAACACATGAATGTGGAGAGAAGGGCAGTGCGTGCAGGAGCAAAGGTAAACAGCAGACAGACCAAATCCTTATCTTTACAAGGTCGACCACAGAACTTTGTTCATTTTGTCTCGGTGACGGATAATGGGAGGAAGGGCAGGCAACTGGTCGACTTCATTTAAATAAACAAATAAAAAATAAGATAAACTCTCAGGAATAGATGAATAATAAGAAAAAATTGTAAAGTGCAGAAAGCGAGAGCGCGCGAATGCACTCAAGCAAACAAAAACAGCACAGCACGATGCGTATTGTTTTTTAAAATTGACAAAATAAATCAAAAATAAATCAAAAATAAAAATAAGTGGAAAAGGTGAGAGTGCGCGAGCACACAGGAGCAAAGACAAGCAGCGCAGCTTGATGCGTAGTAAAAAAAATAATAAATAGACAACTGGTCGACCTCATTAGAAATAAAAACCCAAAAGATTAGATAGACAAACAAACAAACACATAAATGTGGAGAGAAGGGCAGTGCGCGCAGGAGCAAAGGTAAACAGCAGACAGACCTGAATCCTTATCTTTACAAGGTCGACCTCAGAACTTTGTTCAGTTTGTCTCGGTGACGGATAATGGAAGGAAGGGCAGGCAACTGGTCGACTTCATTTAAATAAACAAATAAAAAATAAGATAAACTCTCAGGAATAGATAAATAATAACAAAAAAATTGTAAAGTGGACAAAGCGAAAGCGCGCGAATGCACTCAAGGAAACACAAACAGCACAGCACGATGCGTATTTTTTTTAAATTGACAAAATAAATCAAAAATAAATCAAAAATAAAATAAGTGGAAAAGTCGAGAGTGCGCGAGCACACAGGAGCAAAGACAAGCAGCGCAGCTTGATGCGTAGTAAAAAAAATAATAAATAGACAACTGGTCGACCTCATTAGAAATAAAATCCCAAAAGATTAGATAGACAAACAAACAAACACATGAATGTGGAGAGAAGGGCAGTGCGTGCAGGAGCAAAGGTAAACAGCAGACAGACCAAATCCTTATCTTTACAAGGTCGACCACAGAACTTTGTTCATTTTGTCTCGGTGACGGATAATGGAGGAAGGGCAGGCAACTGGTCGACTTCATTTAAATAAACAAATAAAAAATAAGATAAACTCTCAGGAATAGATGAATACTAACAAAAATATTGTAAAGTGGAGAAAGCGAGAGCGCGCGAATGCACTCAAGCAAACACAAACAGCACAGCACGATGCGTATTTTTTTTTAAAATTGACAAAATAAATCAAAAATAAATCAAAAATAAAAATAAGTGGAAAAGGCGAGAGTGCGCGAGCACTCAGGAGCAAAGAGAAGCAGCGCAGCTTGATGCGTAGTAAAAAAAATAATAAATAGACAACTGGTCGACCTCATTAGAAATAAAAACCCAAAAGATTAGATAGACAAACAAACAAACACATAAATGTGGAGAGAAGGGCAGTGCGCGCAGGAGCAAAGGTAAACAGCAGACAGACCTGAATCCTTATCTTTACAAGGTCGACCTCAGAACTTTGTTCAGTTTGTCTCGGTGACGGATAATGGAAGGAAGGGCAGGCAACTGGTCGACTTCATTTAAATAAACAAATAAAAAATAAGATAAACTCTCAGGAATAGATAAATAATAAGAAAAAAATTGTAAAGTGCAGAAAGCGAGAGCGCGCGAATGCACTCAAGCAAACAAAAACAGCACAGCACGATGCGTATTGTTTTTTAAATTGACAAAATAAATCAAAAATAAATCAAAAATAACAATAAGTGGAAAAGGCGAGAGTGCGCGAGCACACAGGAGCAAAGACAAGCAGCGCAGCTTGATGCGTAGTAAAAAAAATAATAAATAGACAACTGGTCGACCTCATTAGAAATAAAAACCCAAAAGATTAGATAGACAAACAAACAAACACATAAATGTGGAGAGAAGGGCAGTGCGCGCAGGAGCAAAGGTAAACAGCAGACAGACCTGAATCCTTATCTTTACAAGGTCGACCTCACAACTTTGTTCATTTTATCTCGGTGACGAATAATGGAAGGAAGGGCAGGCAACTGGTCGACTTCATTTAAATAAACAAATAAAAAATAAGATTAACTCTCAGGAATAGATAAATAATAAAAAAAATTGTAAAGTGGAGAAAGCGAGAGCGCGCGAATGCACTCAAGCAAACACAAACAGCACAGCACGATGCGTATTTTTTTTTAAATTGACAAAATAAATCAAAATAAATCAAAAATAAAAATAAGTGGAAAAGGCGAGAGTGCGCGAGCACACAGGAGCAAAGACAAGCAGCGCAGCTTGATGCGTAGTAAAAAAAATAATAAATAGACAACTGGTCGACCTCATTAGAAATAAAAACCCAAAAGATTAGATAGACAAACAAACAAACACATAAATGTGGAGAGAAGGGCAGTGCGCGCAGGAGCAAAGGTAAACAGCAGACAGACCTGAATCCTTATCTTTACAAGGTCGACCTCAGAACTTTGTTCAGTTTGTCTCGGTGACGGATAATGGAAGGAAGGGCAGGCAACTGGTCGACTTCATTTAAATAAACAAATAAAAAATAAGATAAACTCTCAGGAATAGATAAATAATAACAAAAAAATTGTAAAGTGGAGAAAGCGAGAGCGCGCGAATGCACTCAAGCAAACACAAACAGCACAGCACGATGCGTATTTTTTTTAAAATTGACAAAATAAATCAAAAATAAATCAAAAATAAAAATAAGTGGAAAAGGCGAGAGTGCGCGAGCACACCAGGAGCAAAGCAAGCAGCGCAGCTTGATGCGTAGTAAAAAAAATAATAAATAGACAACTGGTCGACCTCATTAGAAATAAAAACCCAAAAGATTAGATAGACAAACAAACAAACACATAAATGTGGAGAGAAGGGCAGTGCGCGCAGGAGCAAAGGTAAACAGCAGACAGACCTGAATCCTTATCTTTACAAGGTCGACCTCAGAACTTTGTTCAGTTTGTCTCGGTGACGGATAATGGAAGGAAGGGCAGGCAACTGGTCGACTTCATTTAAATAAACAAATAAAAAATAAGATAAACTCTCAGGAATAGATAAATAATAACAAAAAAATTGTAAAGTGGACAAAGCGAGAGCGCGCGAATGCACTCAAGCAAACACAAACAGCACAGCACGATGCGTATTTTTTTTAAATTGACAAAATAAATCAAAAATAAATCAAAAATGAAAATAAGTGGAAAAGGTCGAGAGTGCGCGAGCACACAGGAGCAAAGACAAGCAGCGCAGCTTGATGCGTAGTAAAAAAAATAATAAATAGACAACTGGTCGACCTCATTAGAAATAAAACCCAAAAGATTAGATAGACAAACAAACAAACACATAAATGTGGAGAGAAGGGCAGTGCGCGCAGGAGCAAAGGTAAACAGCAGACAGACCTGAATCCTTATCTTTACAAGGTCGACCTCAGAACTTTGTTCATTTTGTCTCGGTGACGGATAATGGAAGGAAGGGCAGGCAACTGGTCGACTTCATTTAAATAAACAAATAAAAAATAAGATAAACTCTCAGGAATAGATGAATAATAACAAAAAAATTGTAAAGTGGAGAAAGCGAGAGCGCGCGAATGCACTCAAGCAAACACAAACAGCACAGCACGATGCGTATTTTTTTTTAAATTGACAAAATAAATCAAAAATAAATCAAAAATAAAAATAAGTGGAAAAGGCGAGAGTGCGCGAGCACACAGGAGCAAAGACAAGCAGCGCAGCTTGATGCGTAGTAAAAAAAATAATAAATAGACAACTGGTCGACCTCATTAGAAATAAAAACCCAAAAGATTAGATAGACAAACAAACAAACACATAAATGTGGAGAGAAGGGCAGTGCGCGCAGGAGCAAAGGTAAACAGCAGACAGACCTGAATCCTTATCTTTACAAGGTCGACCTCAGAACTTTGTTCAGTTTGTCTCGGTGACGGATAATGGAAGGAAGGGCAGGCAACTGGTCGACTTCATTTAAATAAACAAATAAAAAATAAGATAAACTCTCAGGAATAGATAAATAATAACAAAAAATTGTAAAGTGGAGAAAGCGAGAGCGCGCGAATGCACTCAAGCAAACACAAACAGCACAGCACGATGCGTATTTTTTTTTAAAATTGACAAAATAAATCAAAAATAAATCAAAAATAAAAATAAGTGGAAAAGGCGAGAGTGCGCGAGCACTCAGGAGCAAAGAGAAGCAGCGCAGCTTGATGCGTAGTAAAAAAAATAATAAATAGACAACTGGTCGACCTCATTAGAAATAAAAACCCAAAAGATTAGATAGACAAACAAACAAACACATAAATGTGGAGAGAAGGGCAGTGCGCGCAGGAGCAAAGGTAAACAGCAGACAGACCTGAATCCTTATCTTTACAAGGTCGACCTCAGAACTTTGTTCAGTTTGTCTCGGTGACGGATAATGGAAGGAAGGGCAGGAAACTGGTCGACTTCATTTAAATAAACAAATAAAAAATAAGATAAACTCTCAGGAATAGATAAATAATAAGAAAAAAATTGTAAAGTGCAGAAAGCGAGAGCGCGCGAATGCACTCAAGCAAACAAAAACAGCACAGCACGATGCGTATTGTTTTTTAAAATTGACAAAATAAATCAAAAATAAATCAAAAATAAAAATAAGTGGAAAAGGCGAGAGTGCGCGAGCACACAGGAGCAAAGACAAGCAGCGCAGCTTGATGCGTAGTAAAAAAAATAATAAATAGACAACTGGTCGACCTCATTAGAAATAAAAACCCAAAAGATTAGATAGACAAACAAACAAACACATAAATGTGGAGAGAAGGGCAGTGCGCGCAGGAGCAAAGGTAAACAGCAGACAGACCTGAATCCTTATCTTTACAAGGTCGACCTCAGAACTTTGTTCAGTTTGTCTCGGTGACGGATAATGGAAGGAAGGGCAGGCAACTGGTCGACTTCATTTAAATAAACAAATAAAAAATAAGATAAACTCTCAGGAATAGATAAATAATAAAAAAAAATTGTAAAGTGGAGAAAGCGAGAGCGCGCGAATGCACTCAAGAAACACAAAACAGCACAGCACGATGCGTATTTTTTTTTAAATTGACAAAATAAATCAAAAATAAATCAAAAATAAAAATAAGTGGAAAAGGCGAGAGTGCGCGAGCACACAGGAGCAAAGACAAGCAGCGCAGCTTGATGCGTAGTAAAAAAAATAATAAATAGACAACTGGTCGACCTCATTAGAAATAAAACCCAAAAGATTAGATAGACAAACAAACAAACACATAAATGTGGAGAGAAGGGCAGTGCGTGCAGGAGCAAAGGTAAACAGCAGACAGACCTGAATCCTTATCTTTACAAGGTCGACCTCAGAACTTTGTTCAGTTTGTCTCGGTGACGGATAATGGAAGGAAGGGCAGGCAACTGGTCGAGTTCATTTAAATAAACAAATAAAAAATAAGATAAACTCTCAGGAATAGATAAATAATAACAAAAAATTGTAAAGTGGAGAAAGCGAGAGCGCGCGAATGCACTCAAGCAAACACAAACAGCACAGCACGATGCGTATTTTTTTTAAAATTGACAAAATAAATCAAAAATAAATCAAAAATAAAAATAAGTGGAAAAGGCGAGAGTGCGCGAGCACCAGGAGCAAAGAGCAAGCAGCGCAGCTTGATGCGTAGTAAAAAAAATAATAAATAGACAACTGGTCGACCTCATTAGAAATAAAAACCCAAAAGATTAGATAGACAAACAAACAAACACATAAATGTGGAGAGAAGGGCAGTGCGCGCAGGAGAAAAGGTAAACAGCAGACAGACCTGAATCCTTATCTTTACAAGGTCGACCTCAGAACTTTGTTCAGTTTGTCTCGGTGACGGATAATGGAAGGAAGGGCAGGCAACTGGTCGACTTCATTTAAATAAACAAATAAAAAATAAGATAAACTCTCAGGAATAGATAAATAATAACAAAAAAATTGTAAAGTGCAGAAAGCGAGAGCGCGCGAATGCACTCAAGCAAACACAAACAGCACAGCACGATGCGTATTTTTTTTTAAATTGACAAAATAAATCAAAAATAAATCAAAAATAAAATAAGTGGAAAAGGCGAGAGTGCGCGAGCACACAGGAGCAAAGACAAGCAGCGCAGCTTGATGCGTAGTAAAATAAATAATAAATAGACAACTGGTCGACCTCATTAGAAATAAAATCCCAAAAGATTAGATAGACAAACAAACAAACACATGAATGTGGAGAGAAGGGCAGTGCGTGCAGGAGCAAAGGTAAACAGCAGACAGACCAAATCCTTATCTTTACAAGGTCGACCACAGAACTTTGTTCATTTTGTCTCGGAGACGGATAATGGGAGGAAGGGCAGGCAACTGGTCGACTTCATTTAAATAAACAAATAAAAAATAAGATAAACTCTCAGGAATAGATAAATACTAACAAAAAAATTGTAAAGTGGAGAAAGCGAGAGCGCGCGAATACACTCCACCAAACACAAACCTCACAACACGATGCGTATTTTTTTTAAATTGACAAAATAAATCAAAAATAAATCTAAAATAAAAATAAGTGGAAAAGGCGAGAGTGCGCGGGCACACAGGAGCAAAGACAAGCAGCGCAGCTTGATGCGTAGTAAAAAAAATAATAAATAGACAACTGGTCGACCTCATTAGAAATAAAAACCCAAAAGATTAGATAGACAAACAAACAAACACATAAATGTGGAGAGAAGGGCAGTGCGCGCAGGAGCAAAGGTAAACAGCAGACAGACCTGAATCCTTATCTTTACAAGGTCGACCTCAGAACTTTGTTCAGTTTGTCTCGGTGACGGATAATGGAAGGAAGGGCAGGCAACTGGTCGACTTCATTTAAATAAACAAAAAAAAATAAGATAAACTCTCAGAAATAGATAAATAATAACAAAAAAATTGTAAAGTGGAGAAAGCGAGAGCGCGCGAATGCACTCAAGCAAACACAAACAGCACAGCAAGATGCGTATTTTTTTTAAATTGACAAAATAAATCAAAAATAAATCAAAAATAAAAATAAGTGGAAAAGGCGAGACTGCGCGAGCACACAGGAGCAAAGACAAGCAGCGCAGCTTGATGCGTAGTAAAAAAAATAATAAATAGACAACTGGTCGACCTCATTAGAAATAAAAACCCAAAAGATTAGATAGACAAACAAACAAACACATAAATGTGGAGAGAAGGGCAGTGCGCGCAGGAGCAAAGGTAAACAGCAGACAGACCTGAATCCTTATCTTTACAAGGTCGACCTCAGAACTTTGTTCAGTTTGTCTCGGTGACGGATAATGGAAGGAAGGGCAGGCAACTGGTCGACTTCATTTAAATAAACAAATAAAAAATAAGATAAACTCTCAGGAATAGATAAATAATAACAAAAAAAATTGTAAAGTGGAGAAAGCGAGAGCGCGCGAATGCACTCAAGCAAACACAAACAGCACAGCACGATGCGTATTTTTTTTTAAATTGACAAAATAAATCAAAAATAAATCAAAAATAAAAATAAGTGGAAAAGGCGAGAGTGCGCGAGCCCACAGGAGCAAAGACAAGCAGCGCAGCTTGATGCGTAGTAAAAAAATAATAAATAGACAACTGGTCGACCTCATTAGAAATAAAAACCCAAAAGATTAGATAGACAAACAAACAAACACATAAATGTGGAGAGAAAGGCAGTGCAGGCAGGAGCAAAGGTAAACAGCAGACAGACCTGAATCCTTATCTTTACAAGGTCGACCTCAGAACTTTGTTCAGTTTGTCTCGGTGACGGATAATGGAAGGAAGGGCAGGCAACTGGTCGACTTCATTTAAATAAACAAATAAAAAATAAGATAAACTCTCAGGAATAGATAAATAATAACAAAAAAATTGTAAAGTGGAGAAAGCGAGAGCGCGCGAATGCACTCAAGCAAACACAAACAGCACAGCACGATGCGTATTTTTTTTAATTGACAAAATAAATCAAAAATAAATCAAAAATAAAAATAAGTGGAAAAGGCGAGAGTGCGCGAGCACACAGGAGCAAAGACAAGCAGCGAAGCTTGATGCGTAGTAAAAAAAATAATAAATAGACAACTGGACGACCTCATTATTAATAAAACGAAAAGATTAGATAGACAAACAAACAAACACATAAATGTGGAGAGAAAGGCAGTGCGCGCAGGAGCAAATGTAAACAGCAGACAGACCTGAATCCTTATCTTTATAAGCTCGACCTCAGAACTTTGTTCAGTTTGTCTCAGTGACGGATAATGGAAGGAAGGTCAGGCAACTTGTCGACTTCATTTAAATAAACAAATAAAAAATAAGATAATCTCTCAGGAATAGATAAATAATAACAAAAAAATTGTAAAGTGGAGAAAGCGAGAGCGCGAAAATGCACTCAAGCAAACACAAACAGCACAGCAGGATGCGTATTTTTTTTAAAATTGACAAAATAAATCAAAAATAAATCAAAAATAAAAATAAGTGGAAAAGGCGAGAGTGCGCGAGCACACAGGAGCAAAGACAAGCAGCGCAGCTTGATGCATAGTAAAAAAAATAATAAATAGACAACTGGTCGACCTCATTATTAATAAAAACCCAAAAGATAAGATAGACAAACAAACAAACACATAAAAGTGGAGAGAAGGGCAGTGCGGGCAGGAGCAAAGGTAAACAGCAAACAGACCTGAATCCTTATCTTTACAAGGTCGACCTCAGAACTTTGTTCAGTTTGTCTCGGTGACGGATAATGGAAGGAAGGGCAGGCAACTGGTCGACTTCATTTAAATAAACAAATAAAAAATAAGATAAACTCTCAGGAATAGATAAATAATAACAAAAAAATTGTAAAGTGGAGAAAGCGAGAGCGCGCGAATGCACTCAAGCAAACACAAACAGCACAGCACGATGCGTATTTTTTTTTAATTGACAAAATAAATCAAAAATAAAAATAAGTGGAAAAGTCGAGACTGCGCGAGCACACAGGAGCAAAGACAAGCAGTGCAGCTTGATGCGTAGTAAAAAAAATAATAAATAGACAACTGGTCGACCTCATTAGAAATAAAAACCCAAAAGATTAGATAGACAAACAAACAAACACATAAATGTGGAGAGAAGGGCAGTGTGCGCAGGAGCAAAGGTAAACAGCAGACAGACCTGAATCCTTTTCTTTACAAGGTCGACCTCAGAACTTTGTTCAGTTTGTCTCGGTGACGGATAATGGAAGGAAGGGCAGGCAACTGGTCGACTTCATTTAAATAAACAAATTAAAAATAAGATAAACTCTCAGGAATAGATAAATAATAACAAAAAAATTGTAAAGAGGAGAAAGCGAGAGCGCGCTAATGCACTCAAGCAAACACAAACAGCACAGCACGATGCGTATTTTTTTTTTAAATTGACAAAATAAATCAAAAATAAATCAAAAATAAAAATAAGTGGAAAAGGCGAGAGTGCGCGAGCACACAGGAGCAAAGACAAGCAGCGCAGCTTGATGCGTAGTAAAAAAAATAATAAATAGACAACTGGTCGACCTCATTAGAAATAAAAACCCAAAAGATTAGATAGACAAACAAACAAACACATAAATGTGGAGAGAAGGGCAGTGAGCGAAGGAGCAATGGTAAACAGCAGAAAGACCTGAATCCTTATCTTTACAAGGTCGACCTCAGAACTTTGTTCAGTTTGTCTCGGTGACGGATAATGGAAGGAAGGGCAGGCAACTGGTCAACTTCATTTAAATAAACAAATAAAAAATAAGATAAACTCTCAGGAATAGATAAATAATAACAAAAAATTGTAAAATGCAGAAAGCGGGAGCGCGCGAATGCACTCAAGCAAACACAAACAGCACAGCACGATGCGTATTTTTTTTTAAATTGACAAAATAAATCAAAAATAAATCAAAAATAAAAATAAGTGGAAAAGGCGAGAGTGCGCGAGCACACAGGAGCAAAGACAAGCAGCGCAGCTTGATGCGTAGTAAAAAAAATAATAAATAGACAACTGGTCGACCTCATTATTAATAAAAACCCAAAAGATAAGATAGACAAACAAACAAACACATAAAAGTGGAGAGAAGGGCAGTGCGGGCAGGAGCAAAGGTAAACAGCAAACAGACCTGAATCCTTATCTTTACAAGGTCGACCTCAGAACTTTGTTCAGTTTGTCTCGGTGACGGATAATGGAAGGAAGGGCAGGCAACTGGTCGACTTCATTTAAATAAACAAATAAAAAATAAGATAAACTCTCAGGAATAGATAAATTATAACAAAAAAATTGTAAAGTGGAGAAAGCGAGAGCGCGCGAATGCACTCAAGCAAACACAAACAGCACAGCACGATGCGTATTTTTTTTTAAAATTGACAAAATAAATCAAAAATAAATCAAAAATAAAAATAAGTGGAAAAGGCGAGAGTGCGCGAGCACAGAGGAGCAAAGACAAGCAGCGCAGCTTGATGCGTAGTAAAAAAAATAATAAATAGACGACTGGTCGACCTCATTAGAAATAAAAACCCAAAAGATTAGATAGACAAACAAACAAACACATAAATGTGGAGAGAAGGGCAGTGCGCGCAGGAGCAAAGGTAAACAGCAGACAGACTTGAATCCTTAACTTTACAAGGTCGACCTCAGAACTTTGTTCAGTTTGTCTCGGTGACGGATAATGGAAGGAAGGGCAGGCAACTGGTCGACTTCATTTAAATAAACAAATAAAAAATAAGATAAACTCTCAGGAATAGATAAATAATAACAAAAAAATTGTAAAGTGCAGAAAGCGAGAGCGCGCGAATGCACTCAAGCAAACACAAACAGCACAGCACGATGCGTATTTTTTTTTAAATTGACAAAATAAATCAAAAATAAATCAAAAATAAAAATAAGTGGAAAAGTCGAGAGTGCGCGAGCACACAGGAGTAAAGACAAGCAGCGCAGCTTGATGCTTAGTAAAAAAAATAATAAATAGACAACTGGTCGACCTCATTAGAAATAAAAACCCAAAAGATTAGATAGACAAACAAACAAACACATAAATGTGGAGAGAAGGGCAGTGCGCGCAGGAGCAAAGGTAAACAGAAGACAGACCTGAATCCTTATCTTTACAAGGTCGACCTCAGAACTTTGTTCAGTTTGTCTCGGTGACGGATAATGGAAGGAAGGGCAGGCAACTGGTCGACTTCATTTAAATAAACAAATAAAAAATAAGATAAACTCTCAGGAATAGATAAATAATAACAAAAAAATTGTAAAGTGGAGAAAGCGAGAGCGCGCGAATGCACTCAAGCAAACACAAACAGCACAGCACGATGCGTATTTTTTTTAAATTGACAAAATAAATCATAAATAAATCAAAAATAAAAATAAGTGGAAAAGGCGAGAGTGCGCGAGCACACAGGAGCAAAGACAAGCAGCGCAGTTTGATGCATAGTAAAAAAAATAATACATAGACAACTGGTCGACCTCATTAGAAATAAATCCCAAAAGAATAGATAGACAAACAAACAAACACATAAATGTGGAGAGAAGGGCAGTGCGCGCAGGAGCAAAGGTAAACAGCAGACAGACCTGAATCCTTATATTTACAAGGTCGAACTCAGAACTTTGTTCAGTTTGTCTCGGTGACGGATAATGGAAGGAAGGGCAGGCAACTGGTCGACTTCATTTAAATAAACAAATAAAAAATAAGATAAACTCTCAGGAATAGATAAATAATAACAAAAAAATTGTAAAGTTGAGAAAGCGAGAGCGCGCGAATGCACTCAAGCAAACACAAAGAGCACAGCACGATGCGTATTTTTTTTAAATTGACAAAATACATAAAAAATAAATCAAAAATAAAAATAAGTGGAAAAGGCGAGAGTGCGCGAGCACATAGGATCAAAGACAAGCAGCGCAGCTTGATGCGTAGTAAAAAAAATAATAAATAGACAACTGGTCGACCTCATTAGAAATAAAAACCCAAAAGATAAGATAGACAAACAAACAAACACATAAATGTGTAGAGAAGGGCAGTGCGTGCAGGAGCAAAGGTAAACAGCAGACAGACCTGAATCCTTATCTTTACAAGGTCGACTTCAGAACTTTGTTCAGTTTGTCTCGGTGACGGATAATGGAAGGAAGGTCAGGCAACTGGTCGACTTCATTTAAATAAACAAATAAAAAATAAGATAAACTCTCAGGAATAGATAAATAATAACAAAAAAATTGTAAAGTGGAGAAAGCGAGAGCGCGCGAATGCACTCAAGCAAACACAAATAGCACAGCACGATGCTTTTTTTTTTAAATTGACAAAATAAATCAAAAATTAAAATAAGTGGAAAAGGCGAGAGTGCGCGAGCACACAGGAGCAAAGACAAGCAGCGCAGCTTGATGCGTAGTAAAAAAAATAATAAATAGACAACTGGTCGACCTCATTAGAAATAAAAACCCAAAAGATTAGATAGACAAACAAACAAACACATAAATGTGGAGAGAAGAGCAGTGCGCGCAGGAGAAAAGGTAAACAGCAGACAGACCTGAATCCTTATCTTTACAAGGTCGACCTCAGAACTTTGTTCAGTGTGTCTCGGTGACGGATAATGGAAAGAAGGGCAGGCAACTGGTCGACTTCATTTAAATAAACAAATAAAAAATAAGATAAACTCTCAGGAATAGATAAATAATAACAAAAAAATTGTAAAGTGGAGAAAGCGAGAGCGCGCGAATGCACTCAAGCAAACACAAACAGCACAGCACGATGTGTATTTTTTTTAAATTGACAAAATAAATCAAAAATAAATCAAAAATAAAAATAAGTGGAAAAGGCGAGAGTGCGCGAGCACACAGGAGCAAAGACAAGCAGCGCAGCTTGATGCGTAGTAAAAAAAATAATAAATAGACAACTGGTCGACCTCATTAGAAATAAAAAACCAAAAGTTAAGATAGACAAACAAACAAACACATAAATGTGGAGAGAAGGGCAGTGCGTGCAGGAGCAAAGGTAAACAGCAGACAGACCTGAATCATTATCTTTACAAGGTCGACTTCAGAACTTTGTTCAGTTTGTCTCGGTGACGGATAATGGAAGGAAGGTCAGGCAACTGGTCGACTTCATTTAAATAAACAAATATAAAATAAGATAAACTCTCAGGAATAGATAAATAATAACAAAAAAATTGTAAAGTGGAGAAAGCGAGAGCGCGAGAATGCACTCAAGCAAACACAAACAGCACAGCACGTTGCGTATTTTTTTTAAAATTGACAAAATAAATCAAAAATAAATCAAAAATAAAAATAAGTGGAAAAGGCGAGAGTGCGCGAGCACACAGGAGCAAAGACAAGCAGCGCAGCTTGATGCGTAGTAAAAAAAATAATAAACAGACAACTGGTCGACCTCATTAGAAATAAAAACCCAAAAGATTAGATAGACAAACAAACAAACACATAAATGTGGAGAGAAGGGCAGTGCGCGCAGGAGAAAAGGTAAACAGCAGACAGACCTGAATCCTTATCTTTACAAGGTCGACCTCAGAACTTTGTTCAGTTTGTCTCGGTGACGGATAATGGAAGGAAGGGCAGGCAACTGGTCAACTTCATTTAAATAAACAAATAAAAAATAAGATAAACTCTCAGGAATAGATAAATAATAACAAAAAATTGTAAAATGCAGAAAGCGGGAGCGCGCGAATGCACTCAAGCAAACACAAACAGCACAGCACGATGCGTATTTTTTTTTAATTGACAAAATAAATCAAAAATAAAAATAAGTGGAAAAGGCGAGAGTGCGCGAGCACAAAGGAGCAAAGACAAGCAGCGCAGCTTGATGCGTAGTAAAAAAAATAATAAACAGACAACTGGTCGACCTCATTAGAAATAAAAACCCAAAAGATTAGATAGACAAACAAACAAACACATAAATGTGGAGAGAAGGGCAGTGCGCGCAGGAGAAAAGGTAAACAGCAGACAGACCTGAATCCTTATCTTTACAAGGTCGACCTCAGAACTTTGTTCAGTTGGTCTCGGTGACGGATAATGGAAGGAAGGGCAGGCAACTGGTCGACTTCATTTAAATAAACAAATAAAAAATAAGATAAACTCTCAGGAATAGATAAATAATAACAAAAAATTGTAAAATGCAGAAAGCGGGAGCGCGCGAATGCACTCAAGCAAACACAAACAGCACAGCACGATGCGTATTTTTTTTTAAATTGACAAAATAAATCAAAAATAAATCAAAAATAAAAATAAGTGGAAAAGGCGAGAGTGCGCGAGCACACAGGAGCAAAGACAAGCAGCGCAGCTTGATGCGTAGTAAAAAAAATAATAAATAGACAACTGGTCGACCTCATTAGAAATAAAAACCCAAAAGATTAGATAGACAAACAAACAAACACATAAATGTGGAGAGAAGGGCAGTGCGCGCAGGAGCAAAGGTAAACAGAAGACAGACCTGAATCCTTATCTTTACAAGGTCGACCTCAGAACTTTGTTCAGTTTGTCTCGATGACGGATAATGGAAGGAAGGGCAGGCAACTGGTCGACTTCATTTAAATAAACAAATAAAAAATAAGATAAACTCTCAGGAATAGATAAATAATAACAAAAAAATTGTAAAGTGGAGAAAGCGAGAGCGCGCGAATGCACTCAAGCAAACACAAACAGCACAGCACGATGCGTATTTTTTTTAAATTGACAAAATAAATCATAAATAAATCAAAAATAAAAATAAGTGGAAAAGGCGAGAGTGCGCGAGCACACAGGAGCAAAGACAAGCAGCGCAGCTTGATGCATAGTAAAAAAAATAATACATAGACAACTGGTCGACCTCATTAGAAATAAATCCCAAAAGAATAGATAGACAAACAAACAAACACATAAATGTGGAGAGAAGGGCAGTGCGCGCAGGAGCAAAGGTAAACAGCAGACAGACCTGAATCCTTATATTTACAAGGTCGAACTCAGAACTTTGTTCAGTTTGTCTCGGTGACGGATAATGGAAGGAAGGGCAGGCAACTGGTCGACTTCATTTAAATAAACAAATAAAAAATAAGATAAACTCTCAGGAATAGATAAATAATAACAAAAAAATTGTAAAGTGGAGAAAGCGAGAGCGCGCGAATGCACTCAAGCAAACACAAAGAGCACAGCACGATGCGTATTTTTTTTAAAATTGACAAAATACATAAAAAATAAATCAAAAATAAAAATAAGTGGAAAAGGCGAGAGTGCGCGAGCACACAGGAGCAAAGACAAGCAGCGCAGCTTGATGCGTAGTAAAAAAAATAATAAATAGACAACTGGTCGACTTCATTAGAAATAAAAACCCAAAAGATTAGATAGACAAACAAACAAACACATAAATGTGGAGAGAAGGGCAGTGCGCGCAGGAGCAAAGGTAAACAGCAGACAGACCTGAATCCTTATCTTTACAAGGTCGACCTCAGAACTTTGTTCAGTTTGTCTCGGTGACGGATAATGGAAGGAAGGGCAGGCAACTGGTCGACTTCATTTAAATAAACAAATAAAAAATAAGATAAACTCTCAGGAATAGATAAATAATAACAAAAAAATTGTAAAGTGGAGAAAGCGAGAGCGCGCGAATGCACTCAAGCAAAAACAAACAGCACAGCACGATGCGTATTTTTTTTTAAATTGACAAAATAAATCAAAAATAAATCAAAAATAAAAATAAGTGGAAAAGGCGAGAGTGCGCGAGCACACAGGAGCAAAGACAAGCAGCGCAGCTTGATGCCTAGTAAAAAAAATAATAAAAGACAACTGGACGACCTGATTAGAAATAAAAACCCAAAAGATTAGATAGACAAACAAACAAACACATAAATGTGGAGAGAAGGGCAGTGTGCGCAGGAGCAAAGGTAAACAGCAGACAGACCTGAATCCTTATCTTTACAAGGTCGACCTCAGAACTTTGTTCAGTGTGTCTCGGTGACGGATAATGGAAGGAAGGGCAGGCAACTGGTCGACTTCATTTAAATAAACAAATAAAAAATAAGATAAACTCTAAGGAATAGATAAATAATAACAAAAAAATTGTAAAGTGGAGAAAGCGAGAGCGCGCGAATGCACTCAAGCAAACACAAACAGCACAGCACGATGCGTATTTTTTTAAAATTGACAAAATAAATCAAAAATAAATCAAAAATAAAAATAAGTGGAAAAGGCGAGAGTGCGCGAGCACACAGGAGCAAAGACAAGCAGCGCAGCTTGATGCGTAGTAAAAAAAAAAATAAATAGACAACTGGTCGACCTCATTAGAAATAAAAACCCAAAAGATAAGATAGACAAACAAACAAACACATAAATGTGTAGAGAAGGGCAGTGCGTGCAGGAGCAAAGGTAAACAGCAGACAGACCTGAATCCTTATCTTTACAAGGTCGACTTCAGAACTTTGTTCAGTTTGTCTCGGTGACGGATAATGGAAGGAAGGTCAGGCAACTGGTCGACTTCATTTAAATAAACAAATAAAAAATAAGATAAACTCTCAGGAATAGATAAATAATAACAAAAAAATTGTAAAGTGGAGAAAGCGAGAGCGCGCGAATGCACTCAAGCAAACACAAATAGCACAGCACGATGCTTTTTTTTTTTTTAAATTGACAAAATAAATCAAAAATTAAAATAAGTGGAAAAGGCGAGAGTGCGCGAGCACACAGGAGCAAAGACAAGCAGCGCAGCTTGATGCGTAGTAAAAAAAATAATAAATAGACAACTGGTCGACCTCATTAGAAATAAAAACCCAAAAGATTAGATAGACAAACAAACAAACACATAAATGTGGAGAGAAGGGCAGTGCGCGCAGGAGAAAAGGTAAACAGCAGACAGACCTGAATCCTTATCTTTACAAGGTCGACCTCAGAACTTTGTTCAGTGTGTCTCGGTGACGGATAATGGAAGGAAGGGCAGGCAACTGGTCGACTTCATTTAAATAAACAAATAAAAAATAAGATAAACTCTCAGGAATAGATAAATAATAACAAAAAAATTGTAAAGTGGAGAAAGCGAGAGCGCGCGAATGCACTCAAGCAAACACAAATAGCACAGCACGATGCTTTTTTTTTTTAAAATTGAGAAAATAAATCAAAAATTAAAATAAGTGGAAAAGGCGAGAGTGCGCGAGCACACAGGAGCAAAGACAAGCAGCGCAGCTTGATGCGTAGTAAAAAAAATAATAAATAGACAACTGGTCGACCTCATTAGAAATAAAAACCCAAAAGTTAAGATAGACAAACAAACAAACACATAAATGTGGAGAGAAGGGCAGTGCGTGCAGGAGCAAAGGTAAACAGCAGACAGACCTGAATCATTATCTTTACAAGGTCGACTTCAGAACTTTGTTCAGTTTGTCTCGGTGACGGATAATGGAAGGAAGTTCAGGCAACTGGTCGACTTCATTTAAATAAACAAATAAAAAATAAGATAAACTCTCAGGAATAGAAAAATAATAACAAAAAAATTGTAAAGTGGAGAAAGCGAGAGCGCGCGAATGCACTCAAGCAAACACAAATAGCACAGCACGATGCTTTTTTTTTTTTTAAATTGACAAAATAAATCAAAAAATAAAATAAGTGGAAAAGGCGAGAGTGCGCGAGCACACAGGAGCAAAGACAAGCAGCGCAGCTTGATGCGTAGTAAAAAAAATAATAAATAGACAACTGGTCGACCTCATTAGAAATAAAAACCCAAAAGATTAGATAGACAAACAAACAAACACATAAATGTGGAGAGAAGGGCAGTGCGCGCAGGAGAAAAGGTAAACAGCAGACAGACCTGAATCCTTATCTTTACAAGGTCGACCTCAGAACTTTGTTCAGTTGGTCTCGGTGCCGGATAATGGAAGGAAGGGCAGGCAACTGGTCGACTTCATTTAAATAAACAAATAAAAAATAAGATAAACTCTCAGGAATAGAAAGATAATAACAAAAAAATTGTAAAGTGCAGAAAGCGAGAGCGCGCGAATGCACTCAAGCAAACTCAAACAGCACAGCACGATGCGTATTTTTTTTTTAAATTGACAAAATAAATCAAAAATAAATCAAAAATAAAAATAAGTGGAAAAGGCGAGAGTGCGCGAGCACACAGGAGCAAAGACAAGCAGCGCAGCTTGATGCGTAGTAAAAAAAATAATAAATAGACAACTGGTCGACCTCATTAGAAATAAAAACCCAAAAGATTAGATAGACAAACAAACAAACACATAAATGTGGAGAGAAGGGCAGTGCGCGCAGGAGCAAAGGTAAACAGCAGACAGACCTGAATCCTTATTTTACAAGGTCGACCTCAGAACTTTGTTCAGTTTGTTCGGTGACGGATAATGGAAGGAAGGGCAGGCAAATGGTCGACTTCATTTAAATAAACAAAAAATAAGATAAACTCTCAGGAATAGATAAATAATAACAAAAAAATTGTAAAGTGGAGAAAGCGAGAGCGCGCGAATGCACTCAAGCAAACACAAACAGCACAGCACTATGCGTATTTTTTTTAAAATTGACAAAATAAATCAAAAATAAATCAAAAATAAAAATAAGTGGAAAAGGCGAGAGTGCGCGAGCACACAGGAGCAAAGACAAGCAGCGCAGCTTGATGCGTAGTAAAAAAAATAATAAATAGACAACTGGTCGACCTCATTAGAAATAAAAACCCAAAAGATTAGATAGACAAACAAACAAACACATAAATGTGGAGAGAAGGGCAGTGCGCGCAGGAGCAAAGGTAAACAGCAGACAGACCTGAATCCTTATCTTTACAAGGACGACTTCAGAACTTTATTAAGTTTGTCTCGGTGACGGATTATGGAAGGAAGGGCAGGCAACTGGTCGACTTCATTTAAATAAACAAATAAAAAATAAGATAAACTCTCAGGAATAGATAAATAATAACAAAAAAATTGTAAAGTGGAGAAAGCGAGAGCGCGCGAATGCACTCAAGCAAACACAAACAGCACAGCACGATGCGTATTTTTTTTAAAATTGACAAAATAAATCAAAAATAAATCAAAAATAAAAATAAGTGGAAAAGGCGAGAGTGCGCGAGCACACAGGAGCAAAGACAAGCAGCGCAGCTTGATGCGTAGTAAAAAAAATAATAAATAGACAACGGGTCGACCTCATTAGAAATAAAAACCCAAAAGATTAGATAGACAAACAAACAAACACATAAATATGGAGAGAAGGGCAGTGCGCGCAGGAGCAAAGGTAAACAGCAGACAGACCTGTATCCTTATATGTACAAGGTCGACCTCAGAATTTTGTTCAGTTTGTCTCGGTGACGGATAATGGAAGGAAGGGCAGGCAACTGGTCGACTTCATTTAAATAAACAAATAAAAAATAAGATAAACTCTCAGGAATAGATAAATAATAACAAAGAAATTGTAAAGTGGAGAAAGCGAGAGCGCGCGAATGCACTCAAGCAAACACAAACAGCACAGCACGTTGCGTATTTTTTTTAAAATTGACAAAATAAATCAAAAATAAATCAAAAATAAAAATAAGTGGAAAAGGCGAGAGTGCGCGAGCACACAGGAGCAAAGACAAGCAGCGCAGCTTGATGCGTAGTAAAAAAAATAATAAATAGACAACGGGTCGACCTCATTAGAAATAAAAACCCAAAAGATTAGATAGACAAACAAACAAACACATAAATATGGAGAGAAGGGCAGTGCGCGCAGGAGCAAAGGTAAACAGCAGACAGACCTGAATCCTTATATTTACAAGGTCGACCTCAGAATTTTGTTCAGTTTGTCTCGGTGACGGATAATGGAAGGAAGGGCAGGCAACTGGTCGACTTCATTTAAATAAACAAATAAAAAATAAGATAAACTCTCATGAATAGATAAATAATAACAAAGAAATTGTAAAGTGGAGAAAGCGAGAGCGCGCGAATGCACTCAAGCAAACACAAACAGCACAGCACGTTGCGTATTTTTTTTAAAATTGACAAAATAAATAAAAAATAAATCAAAAATAAAAATAAGTGGAAAAGGCGAGAGTGCGCGAGCACACAGGAGCAAAGACAAGCAGCGCAGCTTGATGCGTAGTAAAAAAAATAATAAACAGACAACTGGTCGACCTCATTAGAAATAAAAACCCAAAAGATTAGATAGACAAACAAACAAACACATAAATGTGGAGAGAAGGGCAGTGTGCGCAGGAGAAAAGGTAAACAGCAGACAGACCTGAATCCTTATCTTTACAAGGTCGACCTCAGAACTTTGTTCAGTTGGTCTCGGTGACGGATAATGGAAGGAAGGGCAGGCAACTGGTCGACTTCATTTAAATAAACAAATAAAAAATAAGATAAACTCTCAGGAATAGAAAAATAATAACAAAAAATTGTAAAGTGCAGAAAGCGAGAGCGCGCGAATGCACTCAAGCAAACACAAACAGCACAGCACGATGCGTATTTTTTTTTTAAATTGACAAAATAAATCAAAAATAAATCAAAAATAAAAATAAGTGGAAAAGGCGAGAGTGCGCGAGCACACGGGAGCAAAGACAAGCAGCGCAGCTTGATGCGTAGTAAAAAAAATAACAAATAGACCACTAGTCGACCTCATTAGAAATAAAAACCCAAAAGATTAGATAGACAAACGAACAAACACATAAATGTGGAGAGAAGGGCAGTGCGCGCAGTAGCAAAGGTAAACAGCAGACAGACCTGAATCCTTATCTTTACAAGGTCGACCTCAGAACTTTGTTCAGTTTGTCTCGGTGACGGATAATTGAAGGAAGCGCAAGCAACTGGTCGACTTCATTTAAATAAACAAAGAAAAAATAAGATAAACTCTCAGGAATAGATAAATAATAACAAAAAAATTGTAAAGTGGAGAAAGCGAGAGCGCGCGAATGCACTCAAGCAAACACAAGCAGCACAGCACGATGCGTATTTTTTTTTTTAATTGACCAAATAAATCAAAAATAAAAATAAGTGGAAAAGGCGAGAGTGCGCGAGCACACAGGAGCAAAGACAAGCAGCGCAGCTTGATGCGTAGTAAAAAAAAAATAAATAGACAACTGGTCGACCTCATTAGAAATAAAAACCCAAAAGATAAGATAGACAAACAAACAAACACATAAATGTGTAGAGAAGGGCAGTGCGTGCAGGAGCAAAGGTAAACAGCAGACAGACCTGAATCCTTATCTTTACAAGGTCGACTTCAGAACTTTGTTCAGTTTGTCTCGGTGACGGATAATGGAAGGAAGGTCAGGCAACTGGTCGACTTCATTTAAATAAACAAATAAAAAATAAGATAAACTCTCAGGAATAGATAAATAATAACAAAAAAATTGTAAAGTGGAGAAAGCGAGAGCGCGCGAATGCACTCAAGCAAACACAAATAGCACAGCACGATGCTTTTTTTTTTTTTAAATTGACAAAATAAATCAAAAATTAAAATAAGTGGAAAAGGCGAGAGTGCGCGAGCACACAGGAGCAAAGACAAGCAGCGCAGCTTGATGCGTAGTAAAAAAAATAATAAATAGACAACTGGTCGACCTCATTAGAAATAAAAACCCAAAAGATTAGATAGACAAACAAACAAACACATAAATGTGGAGAGAAGGGCAGTGCGCGCAGGAGAAAAGGTAAACAGCAGACAGACCTGAATCCTTATCTTTACAAGGTCGACCTCAGAACTTTGTTCAGTGTGTCTCGGTGACGGATAATGGAAGGAAGGGCAGGCAACTGGTCGACTTCATTTAAATAAACAAATAAAAAATAAGATAAACTCTCAGGAATAGATAAATAATAACAAAAAAATTGTAAAGTGGAGAAAGCGAGAGCGCGCGAATGCACTCAAGCAAACACAAATAGCACAGCACGATGCTTTTTTTTTTAAAATTGAGAAAATAAATCAAAAATTAAAAATAAGTGGAAAAGGCGAGAGTGCGCGAGCACACAGGAGCAAAGACAAGCAGCGCAGCTTGATGCGTAGTAAAAAAAATAATAAATAGACAACTGGTCGACCTCATTAGAAATAAAAACCCAAAAGTTAAGATAGACAAACAAACAAACACATAAATGTGGAGAGAAGGGCAGTGCGTGCAGGAGCAAAGGTAAACAGCAGACAGACCTGAATCATTATCTTTACAAGGTCGACTTCAGAACTTTGTTCAGTTTGTCTCGGTGACGGATAATGGAAGGAAGTTCAGGCAACTGGTCGACTTCATTTAAATAAACAAATAAAAAATAAGATAAACTCTCAGGAATAGAAAAATAATAACAAAAAAATTGTAAAGTGGAGAAAGCGAGAGCGCGCGAATGCACTCAAGCAAACACAAATAGCACAGCACGATGCTTTTTTTTTTTTTAAATTGACAAAATAAATCAAAAAATAAAATAAGTGGAAAAGGCGAGAGTGCGCGAGCACACAGGAGCAAAGACAAGCAGCGCAGCTTGATGCGTAGTAAAAAAAATAATAAATAGACAACTGGTCGACCTCATTAGAAATAAAAACCCAAAAGATTAGATAGACAAACAAACAAACACATAAATGTGGAGAGAAGGGCAGTGCGCGCAGGAGAAAAGGTAAACAGCAGACAGACCTGAATCCTTATCTTTACAAGGTCGACCTCAGAACTTTGTTCAGTTGGTCTCGGTGCCGGATAATGGAAGGAAGGGCAGGCAACTGGTCGACTTCATTTAAATAAACAAATAAAAAATAAGATAAACTCTCAGGAATAGAAAGATAATAACAAAAAAATTGTAAAGTGCAGAAAGCGAGAGCGCGCGAATGCACTCAAGCAAACTCAAACAGCACAGCACGATGCGTATTTTTTTTTAAATTGACAAAATAAATCAAAAATAAATCAAAAATAAAAATAAGTGGAAAAGGCGAGAGTGCGCGAGCACACAGGAGCAAAGACAAGCAGCGCAGCTTGATGCGTAGTAAAAAAAATAATAAATAGACAACTGGTCGACCTCATTAGAAATAAAAACCCAAAAGATTAGATAGACAAACAAACAAACACATAAATGTGGAGAGAAGGGCAGTGCGCGCAGGAGCAAAGGTAAACAGCAGACAGACCTGAATCCTTATTTTACAAGGTCGACCTCAGAACTTTGTTCAGTTTGTTCGGTGACGGATAATGGAAGGAAGGGCAGGCAAATGGTCGACTTCATTTAAATAAACAAAAAATAAGATAAACTCTCAGGAATAGATAAATAATAACAAAAAAATTGTAAAGTGGAGAAAGCGAGAGCGCGCGAATGCACTCAAGCAAACACAAACAGCACAGCACTATGCGTATTTTTTTTAAAATTGACAAAATAAATCAAAATAAATCAAAAATAAAAATAAGTGGAAAAGGCGAGAGTGCGCGAGCACACAGGAGCAAAGACAAGCAGCGCAGCTTGATGCGTAGTAAAAAAAATAATAAATAGACAACTGGTCGACCTCATTAGAAATAAAAACCCAAAAGATTAGATAGACAAACAAACAAACACATAAATGTGGAGAGAAGGGCAGTGCGCGCAGGAGCAAAGGTAAACAGCAGACAGACCTGAATCCTTATCTTTACAAGGACGACTTCAGAACTTTATTAAGTTTGTCTCGGTGACGGATTATGGAAGGAAGGGCAGGCAACTGGTCGACTTCATTTAAATAAACAAATAAAAAATAAGATAAACTCTCAGGAATAGATAAATAATAACAAAAAAATTGTAAAGTGGAGAAAGCGAGAGCGCGCGAATGCACTCAAGCAAACACAAACAGCACAGCACGATGCGTATTTTTTTTAAAATTGACAAAATAAATCAAAAATAAATCAAAATAAAAATAAGTGGAAAAGGCGAGAGTGCGCGAGCACACAGGAGCAAAGACAAGCAGCGCAGCTTGATGCGTAGTAAAAAAAATAATAAATAGACAACGGGTCGACCTCATTAGAAATAAAAACCCAAAAGATTAGATAGACAAACAAACAAACACATAAATATGGAGAGAAGGGCAGTGCGCGCAGGAGCAAAGGTAAACAGCAGACAGACCTGTATCCTTATATGTACAAGGTCGACCTCAGAATTTTGTTCAGTTTGTCTCGGTGACGGATAATGGAAGGAAGGGCAGGCAACTGGTCGACTTCATTTAAATAAACAAATAAAAAATAAGATAAACTCTCAGGAATAGATAAATAATAACAAAGAAATTGTAAAGTGGAGAAAGCGAGAGCGCGCGAATGCACTCAAGCAAACACAAACAGCACAGCACGTTGCGTATTTTTTTTAAAATTGACAAAATAAATCAAAAATAAATCAAAAATAAAAATAAGTGGAAAAGGCGAGAGTGCGCGAGCACACAGGAGCAAAGACAAGCAGCGCAGCTTGATGCGTAGTAAAAAAAATAATAAATAGACAACGGGTCGACCTCATTAGAAATAAAAACCCAAAAGATTAGATAGACAAACAAACAAACACATAAATATGGAGAGAAGGGCAGTGCGCGCAGGAGCAAAGGTAAACAGCAGACAGACCTGAATCCTTATATTTACAAGGTCGACCTCAGAATTTTGTTCAGTTTGTCTCGGTGACGGATAATGGAAGGAAGGGCAGGCAACTGGTCGACTTCATTTAAATAAACAAATAAAAAATAAGATAAACTCTCATGAATAGATAAATAATAACAAAGAAATTGTAAAGTGGAGAAAGCGAGAGCGCGCGAATGCACTCAAGCAAACACAAACAGCACAGCACGTTGCGTATTTTTTTTAAAATTGACAAAATAAATAAAAAATAAATCAAAAATAAAAATAAGTGGAAAAGGCGAGAGTGCGCGAGCACACAGGAGCAAAGACAAGCAGCGCAGCTTGATGCGTAGTAAAAAAAATAATAAACAGACAACTGGTCGACCTCATTAGAAATAAAAACCCAAAAGATTAGATAGACAAACAAACAAACACATAAATGTGGAGAGAAGGGCAGTGTGCGCAGGAGAAAAGGTAAACAGCAGACAGACCTGAATCCTTATCTTTACAAGGTCGACCTCAGAACTTTGTTCAGTTGGTCTCGGTGACGGATAATGGAAGGAAGGGCAGGCAACTGGTCGACTTCATTTAAATAAACAAATAAAAAATAAGATAAACTCTCAGGAATAGAAAATAATAACAAAAAAATTGTAAAGTGCAGAAAGCGAGAGCGCGCGAATGCACTCAAGCAAACACAAACAGCACAGCACGATGCGTATTTTTTTTTTAAATTGACAAAATAAATCAAAAATAAATCAAAAATAAAAATAAGTGGAAAAGGCGAGAGTGCGCGAGCACACGGGAGCAAAGACAAGCAGCGCAGCTTGATGCGTAGTAAAAAAAATAACAAATAGACCACTAGTCGACCTCATTAGAAATAAAAACCCAAAAGATTAGATAGACAAACGAACAAACACATAAATGTGGAGAGAAGGGCAGTGCGCGCAGTAGCAAAGGTAAACAGCAGACAGACCTGAATCCTTATCTTTACAAGGTCGACCTCAGAACTTTGTTCAGTTTGTCTCGGTGACGGATAATTGAAGGAAGCGCAAGCAACTGGTCGACTTCATTTAAATAAACAAAGAAAAAATAAGATAAACTCTCAGGAATAGATAAATAATAACAAAAAAATTGTAAAGTGGAGAAAGCGAGAGCGCGCGAATGCACTCAAGCAAACACAAGCAGCACAGCACGATGCGTATTTTTTTTTTTAATTGACAAATAAATCAAAAATAAAAATAAGTGGAAAAGGCGAGAGTGCGCGAGCACAAAGGAGCAAAGACAAGCAGCGCAGCTTGATGCGTAGTAAAAAAAATAATAAATAGACAACTGGTCGACCTCATTAGAAATAAAAACCCAAAAGATTAGATAGACAAACAAAAAACACATAAATGTGGAGAGAAGGGCAGTGGGCGCAGGAGCAAAGGTAAACAGCAGACAGACCTGAATCCTTATCTTTACAAGGTCGATCTCAGAGCTTTGTTCAGTTTGTCTCGGTGACGGATAATGGAAGGAAGGGCAGGCAACTTGTCGATTTCATTTAAATAAACAAATAAAAAATAAGATAAACTCTCAGGAACAGATAAATAATAACAAAAAATTGTAAAGTGGAGAAAGCGAGACCGCGCAAATGCACTCAAGCAAACAAAAACAGCACAGCACGATGCGAATTTTTTTTTAAATTGACAAAATAAATCAAAAATAAATCAAAATAAAAATAAGTGGAAAAGGCGAGAGTGCGCGTGCACACAGGAGCAAAGACAAGCAGCGCAGCTTGATGCGTAGTAAAAAAATAATAAATAGACAACTGGTCGACCTCATTACAAATAAAAACCCAAAAGATTAGATAGACAAACAAACAAACACATAAATGTGGAGAGAAGGGGCAGTGCGCGCAGGAGCAAAGGTAAACAGCAGACAGACCTGAATCCTTTTCTTTACAAGGTCGACCTCAGAACTTTGTTCAGTTTGTCTCGGTGACGGATAATGGAAGGAAGGGCAGGCAACTGGTCGACTTCATTTAAATAAACAAATAAAAAATAAGATAAACTCTAAGGAATAGATAAATAATAACAAAAAAATTGTAAAGTGGAGAAAGCGAGAGCGCGCGAATGCACTCAAGCAAACACAAACAGCACAGCACGATGCGTATTTTTTTTAAATTGACAAAATAAATCAAAAATAAATCAAAAATAAAAATAAGTGGAAAAGGCGAGAGTGCGCGAGCACACAGGAGCAAAGACAAGCAGCGCAGCTTGATGCGTAGTAAAAAAAAAAAAATAGACAACTGGTCGACCTCATTAGAAATAAAAACCCAAAAGATAAGATAGACAAACAAACAAACACATAAATGTGTAGAGAAGGGCAGTGCGTGCAAGAGCAAAGGTAAACAGCAGACAGACCTGAATCCTTATCTTTACAAGGTCGACTTCAGAACTTTGTTCAGTTGGTCTCGGTGACGGATAATGGAAGGAAGGGCAGGCAACTGGTCGACTTCATTTAAATAAACAAATAAAAAATAAGATAAACTCTCAGGAATAGATAAATAATAACAAAAAAATTGTAAAGTGGAGAAAGCGAGAGCGCGCGAATGCACTCAAGCAAACACAATTAGCACAGCACGATGCTTTTTTTTTTTTAAATTGACAAAATAAATCAAAAATTAAAATAAGTGGAAAAGGCGAGAGTGCGCGAGCACACAGGAGCAAAGACAAGCAGCGCAGCTTGATGCGTAGTAAAAAAAATAATAAATAGACAACTGGTCGACCTCATTAGAAATAAAACCCAAAAGATTAGATAGACAAACAAACAAACACATAAATGTGGAGAGAAGGGCAGTGCGCGCAGGAGAAAAGGTAAACAGCAGACAGACCTGAATCCTTATCTTTACAAGGTCGACCTCAGAACTTTGTTCAGTGTGTCTCGGTGACGGATAATGGAAGGAAGGGCAGGCAACTGGTCGACTTCATTTAAATAAACAAATAAAAAATAAGATAAACTCTCAGGAATAGATAAATAATAACAAAAAAATTGTAAAGTGGAGAAAGCGAGAGCGTGCGAATGCACTCAAGCAATCACAAACAGCACAGCACGATGTGTATTTTTTTTAAATTGACAAAATAAATCAAAAATAAATCAAAATAAAAATAAGTGGAAAAGGCGAGAGTGCGCGAGCACACAGGAGCAAGAGAAGCAGCGCAGCTTGATGCGTAGTAAAAAAAATAATAAATAGACAACTGGTCGACCTCATTAGAAATAAAAAACCAAAAGTTAAGATAGACAAACAAACAAACACATAAATGTGGAGAGAAGGGCAGTGCGTGCAGGAGCAAAGGTAAACAGCAGACAGACCTGAATCATTATCTTTACAAGGTCGACTTCAGAACTTTGTTCAGATTGTCTCGGTGACGGATAATGGAAGGAAGGTCAGGCAACTGGTCGACTTCATTTAAATAAACAAATAAAAAATAAGATAAACTCTCAGGAATAGATAAATAATAACAAAAAAATTGTAAAGTGGAGAAAGCGAGAGCGCGCGAATGCACTCAAGCAAACACAAACAGCACAGCACGTTGCGTATTTTTTTTAAAATTGACAAAATAAATCAAAAATAAAAATAAGTGGAAAATGCGAGAGTGCGCGAGCACACAGGAGCAAAGACAAGCAGCGCAGCTTGATGCGTAGTAAAAAAAATAATAAATAGACAACGGGTCGACCTCATTAGAAATAAAAACCCAAAAGATTAGATAGACAAACAAACAAACACATAAATATGGAGAGAAGGGCAGTGCGCGCAGGAGCAAAGGTAAACAGCAGACAGACCTGAATCCTTATATTTACAAGGTCGACCTCAGAATTTTGTTCAGTTTGTCTGGGTGACGGATAATGGAAGGAAGGGCAGGCAACTGGTCGACTTCATTTAAATAAACAAATAAAAAATAAGATAAACTCTCATGAATAGATAAATAATAACAAAGAAATTGTAAAGTGGAGAAAGCGAGAGCGCGCGAATGCACTCAAGCAAACACAAACAGCACAGCACGATGCGTATTTTTTTTAAAATTGACAAAATAAATCAAAAATAAATCAAAAATAAAAATAAGTGGAAAAGGCGAGAGGTGCGCGAGCACACAGGAGCAAAGACAAGCAGCGCAGCTTGATGCGTAGTAAAAAAAATAATAAACAGACAACTGGTCGACCTCATTAGAAATAAAAACCCAAAAGATTAGATAGACAAACAAACAAACACATAAATGTGGAGAGAAGGGCAGTGCGCGCAGGAGAAAAGGTAAACAGCAGACAGACCTGAATCCTTATCTTTACAAGGTCGACCTCAGAACTTTGTTCAGTTGGTCTCGGTGACGGATAATGGAAGGAAGGGCAGGCAACTGGTCGACTTCATTTAAATAAACAAATAAAAAATAAGATAAACTCTCAGGAATAGAAAAATAATAACAAAAAAATTGTAAAGTGGAGAAAGCGAGAGCGCGCGAATGCACTCAAGCAAACACAAACAGCACAGCACGATGCGTATTTTTTTTAAATTGACAAAATAAATCATAAATAAATCAAAAATAAAAATAAGTGGAAAAGGCGAGAGTGCGCGAGCACACAGGAGCAAAGACAAGCAGCGCAGCTTGATGCATAGTAAAAAAAATAATACATAGACAACTGGTCGACCTCATTAGAAATAAATCCCAAAAGAATAGATAGACAAACAAACAAACACATAAATGTGGAGAGAAGGGCAGTGCGCGCAGGATCAAAGGTAAACAGCAGACAGACCTGAATCCTTACATTTACAAGGTCGAACTCAGAACTTTGTTCAGTTTGTCTCGGTGACGGATAATGGAAGGAAGGGCAGGCAACTGGTCGACTTCATTTAAATAAACAAATAAAAAATAAGATAAACTCTCAGGAATAGATAAATAATAACAAAAAAATTGTAAAGTGGAGAAAGCGAGAGCGCGCGAATGCACTCAAGCAAACACAAAGAGCACAGCACGATGCGTATTTTTTTTAAAATTGACAAAATAAATAAAAAATAAATCAAAAATAAAAATAAGTGGAAAAGGCGAGAGTGGGCGAGCACACAGGAGCAAAGACAAGCAGCGCAGCTTGATGCGTAGTAAAAAAAAATAATAAATAGACAACTGGTCGACCTCATTAGAAATAAAATCCCAAAAGATTAGATAGACAAACAAACAAACACATAAATGTGGAGAGAAGGGCAGTGCGCGCAGGAGCAAAGGTAAACAGCAGACAGACCTGAATCCTTATCTTTACAAGGTCGACCTCAGAACTTTGTTCAGTTTGTCTCGGTGACGGATAATGGAAGGAAGGGCAGGCAACTGGTCGACTTCATTTAAATAAACAAATAAAAAATAAGTTAAACTCTCAGGAATAGATAAATAATAACAAAAAAATTGTAAAGTGGAGAAAGCGAGAGCGCGGCGAATGCACTCAAGCAAACACAAACAGCACAGCACGATGCGTATTTTTTTTTTAAATTGACAAAATAAATCAAAAATAAATCAAAAATAAAAATAAGTGGAAAAGGCGAGAGTGCGCGAGCACACAGGAGCAAAGACAAGCAGCGCAGGCTTGATGCCTAGTAAAAAAATAATAAATAGACAACTGGTCGACCTGATTAGAAATAAAAACCCAAAAGATTAGATAGACAAACAAACAAACACATAAATGTGGAGAGAAGGGCAGTGTGCGCAGGAGCAAAGGTAAACAGCAGACAGACCTGAATCCTTATCTTTACAAGGTCGACCTCAGAACTTTGTTCAGTGTGTCTCGGTGACGGATAATGGAAGGAAGGGCAGGCAACTGGTCGACTTCATTTAAATAAACAAATAAAAAATAAGATAAACTCTAAGGAATAGATAAATAATAACAAAAAAATTGTAAAGTGGAGAAAGCGGGGAGAGCGCGGCGAATGCACTCAAGCAAACACAAACAGCACAGCACGATGCGTATTTTTTTAAAATTGACAAAATAAATCAAAAATAAATCAAAAATAAAAATAAGTGGAAAAGGCGAGAGTGCGCGAGCACACAGGAGCAAAGACAAGCAGCGCAGCTTGATGCGTAGTAAAAAAAAAAAAAAATAGACAACTGGTCGACCTCATTAGAAATAAAAACCCAAAAGATAAGATAGACAAACAAACAAACACATAAATGTGTAGAGAAGGGCAGTGCGTGCAGGAGCAAAGGTAAACAGCAGACAGACCTGAATCCTTATCTTTACAAGGTCGACTTCAGAACTTTGTTCAGTTTGTCTCGGTGACGGATTAATGGAAGGAAGGTCAGGCAACTGGTCGACTTCATTTAAATAAACAAATAAAAAAATAAGATAAACTCTCAGGAATAGATAAATAATAACAAAAAAATTGTAAAGTGGAGAAAGCGAGAGCGCGCGAATGCACTCAAGCAAACACAAATAGCACAGCACGATGCTTTTTTTTTTTTAAATTGACAAAATAAATCAAAAATTAAAATAAGTGGAAAAGGCGAGAGTGCGCGAGCACACAGGAGCAAAGACAAGCAGCGCAGCTTGATGCGTAGTAAAAAAAATAATAAATAGACAACTGGTCGACCTCATTAGAAATAAAAACCCAAAAGATTAGATAGACAAACAAACAAACACATAAATGTGGGAGAGAAGGGCAGTGCGCGCAGGAGAAAAGGTAAACAGCAGACAGACCTGAATCCTTATCTTTACAAGGTCGAACTCAGAACTTTGTTCAGTGTGTCTCGGTGACGGATAATGGAAGGAAGGGCAGGCAACTGGTCGACTTCATTAAATAAACAAAATAAAAAATAAGATAAACTCTCAGGAATAGATAAATAATAACAAAAAAATTGTAAAGTGAGAAAGCGAGAGCGCGCGAATGCACTCAAGCAAACACAAATAGCACAGCACGATGCTTTTTTTTTTTAAAATTGACAAAATAAATCAAAAATTAAAATAAGTGGAAAAGGCGAGAGTGCGCGAGCACACAGGAGCAAAGACAAGCAGCGCAGCTTGATGCGTAGTAAAAAAAATAATAAATAGACAACTGGTCGACCTCATTAGAAATAAAAACCCAAAAGTTAAGATAGACAAACAAACAAACACATAAATGTGGAGAGAAGGGGCAGTGCGTGCAGGAGCAAAGGTAAACAGCAGACAGACCTGAATCATTATCTTTACAAGGTCGACTTCAGAACTTTGTTCAGTTTGTCTCGGTGACGGATAATGGAAGGAAGTTCAGGCAACTGGTCGACTTCATTTAAATAAACAAATAAAAAATAAGATAAACTCTCAGGAATAGATAAATAATAACAAAAAAATTGTAAAGTGGAGAAAGCGAGAGCGCGCGAATGCACTCAAGCAAACACAAATAGCACAGCACGATGCTTTTTTTTTTTTTAAATTGACAAAATAAATCAAAAAATAAAATAAGTGGAAAAGGCGAGAGTGCGCGAGCACACAGGAGCAAAGACAAGCAGCGCAGCTTGATGCGTAGTAAAAAAAAATAATAAATAGACAACTGGTCGACCTCATTAGAAATAAAAACCCAAAAGATTAGATAGACAAACAAACAAACACATAAATGTGGAGAGAAGGGCAGTGCGCGCAGGAGAAAAGGTAAACAGCAGACAGACCTGAATCCTTATCTTTACAAGGTCGACCTCAGAACTTTGTTCAGTTGGTCTCGTGCCGGATAATGGAAGGAAGGGCAGGCAACTGGTCGACTTCATTTAAATAAACAAATAAAAAATAAGATAAACTCTCAGGAATAGAAAGATAATAACAAAAAAATTGTAAAGTGCAGAAAGCGAGAGCGCGCGAATGCACTCAAGCAAACACAAACAGCACAGCACGATGCGTATTTTTTTTTTAAATTGACAAAATAAATCAAAAATAATCAAAAATAAAAATAAGTGGAAAAGGCGAGAGTGCGCGAGCACACAGGAGCAAAGACAAGCAGCGCAGCTTGATGCGTAGTAAAAAAAATAATAAATAGACAACTGGTCGACCTCATTAGAAATAAAAACCCAAAAGATTAGATAGACAAACAAACAAACACATAAATGTGGAGAGAAGGGCAGTGCGCGCAGGAGCAAAGGTAAACAGCAGACAGACCTGAATCCTTATTTTACAAGGTCGACCTCAGAACTTTGTTCAGTTTGTTCGGTGACGGATAATGGAAGGAAGGGCAGGCAAATGGTCGACTTCATTTAAATAAACAAAAAATAAGATAAACTCTCAGGAATAGATAAATAATAACAAAAAAATTGTAAAGTGGAGAAAGCGAGAGCGCGCGAATGCACTCAAGCAAACACAAACAGCACAGCACTATGCGTATTTTTTTTAAAATTGACAAAATAAATCAAAAATAAATCAAAAATAAAAATAAGTGGAAAAGGCGAGAGTGCGCGAGCACACAGGAGCAAAGACAAGCAGCGCAGCTTGATGCGTAGTAAAAAAAATAATAAATAGACAACTGGTCGACCTCATTAGAAATAAAAACCCAAAAGATTAGATAGACAAACAAACAAACACATAAATGTTGGAGAGAAGGGCAGTGCGCGCAGGAGCAAAGGTAAACAGCAGACAGACCTGAATCCTTATCTTTACAAGGACGACTTCAGAACTTTATTAAGTTTGTCTCGGTGACGGATTATGGAAGGAAGGGCAGGCAACTGGTCGACTTCATTTAAATAAACAAATAAAAAATAAGATAAACTCTCAGGAATAGATAAATAATAACAAAAAAATTGTAAAGTGGAGAAAGCGGAGAGCGCGCGAATGCACTCAAGCAAACACAAACAGCACAGCACGATGCGTATTTTTTTTAAAATTGACAAAATAAATCAAAAATAAATCAAAAATAAAAATAAGTGGAAAAGGCGAGAGTGCGCGAGCACACAGGAGCAAAGACAAGCAGCGCAGCTTGATGCGTAGTAAAAAAAATAATAAATAGACAACGGGTCGACCTCATTAGAAATAAAAACCCAAAAGATTAGATAGACAAACAAACAAACACATAAATATGGAGAGAAGGGCAGTGCGCGCAGGAGCAAAGGTAAACAGCAGACAGACCTGTATCCTTATATGTACAAGGTCGACCTCAGAATTTTGTTCAGTTTGTCCTCGGTGACGGATAATGGAAGGAAGGGCAGGCAACTGGTCGACTTCATTTAAATAAACAAATAAAAAATAAGATAAACTCTCAGGAATAGATAAATAATAACAAAGAAATTGTAAAGTGGAGGAAAGCGAGAGCGCGCGAATGCACTCAAGCAAACACAAAGAGCACAGCACGATGCGTATTTTTTTATATTGACAAAATAAATCAAAAATAAATCAAAAATAACAATAAGTGGAAAAGGCGAGAGTGCGCGAGCACACAGGAGCAAAGACAAGCAGCGCAGCCTTGATGCGTAGTAAAAAAAATAATAAATAGACAACTGGTCGACCTCATTAGAAATTAAATACCCAAAAGATTAGATAGACAAACAAACAAACACAAAAATGTGGAGAGAAGGGCAGTGCGCGCAGCAGCAAAGGTAAACAGCAGACAGACCTGAATCCTTATCTTTCCAAGGACGACCTCAGAACTTTTTCAGTTTGTCTCGGTGACGGATAATGGAAGGAAGGGCAGGCAACTGGTCGACTTCATTTAAATAAACAAATAAAAAATAAGATAAACTCTCAGGAATAGATAAATAATAACAAAAAAATTGTAAAGTGGAGAAAGCGAGAGCGCGCGAATGCACTCAAGCAAACACAAACAGCACAGCACGATGCGTATTTTTTTTTAAATTGACAAAATAAATCAAAAATAAATCAAAAATAAAAATAAGTGGAAAAGGCGAGAGTGCGCGAGCACACAGGAGCAAAGACAAGCAGCGCAGCTTGATGCGTAGTAAAAAAAATAATAAATAGACAACTGGTCGACCTCATTAGAAATAAAAACCCAAAGATTAGATAGACAAACAAAACACATAAATGTGGAGAGAAGGGCATGTGCGCGCAGGAGCAAAGGTAAACAGCAGACAGACCTGAATCCTTATCTTTACAAGGTCGACCTCAGAACTTTGTTCAGTTTGTCTCGGTGACGGATAATGGAAGGAAGGGCAGGCAACTGGTCGACTTCATTTAAATAAACAAATAAAAAATAAGATAAACTCTCAGGAATAGATAAATAATAACAAAAAATTGT
>NW_025958810.1:0-22556 GCF_023159225.1 Perognathus longimembris pacificus | reverse complement strand
TTGTTTATCTAATCTTTTGGGTTTTTATTTCTAATGAGGTCGACCAGTTGTCTATTTATTATTTTTTTTACTACGCATCAAGCTGCGCTGCTTGTCTTTGCGCCTGTGTGCTCGCGCACTCTCGCCTTTTCCACTTATTTTTATTTTTGATTTATTTTTTATTTATTTTGTCAATTTAAAAAAAAAAATACGCATCGTGCTGTGCTGTTTGTGTTTGCTTGAGTGCATTCGCGCGCTCTCGCTTTCTCCACTTTACAATTTTTTTGTTATTATTTATCTATTCCTGAGAGTTTATATTATTTTTATTTGTTTATTTAAATGAAGTCGACCAGTTGCCTGCCCTTCCTTCCATTATCCGTCACCGAGACAAACTGAACAAAGTTCTGGGGTCGACCTTGTAAAGATAAGGAATCAGGTCTGTCTGCTGTTTACCTTTGTTCCTGCGCGCACTGCCCTTCACTCCACATTTATGTGTTTCTTTGTTTGTCTATCTAATCTTTTGGGTTTTTATTTCTAATGAGGTCGACCAGTTGTTTATTTATTATTTTTTTTTACTACGCATCAAGGTGCGCTGCTTGTCTTTGCTCCTGTGTGCTCGCGCACTCTCGCCTTTTACACTTATTTTTATTTTTGATTTATTTTTGATTTATTTTGTCAATTTAAAAAAAAAACGCATCTTGCTGTGCTGTTTGTGTTTGCTTGAGTGCATTCGCGCGCTCTCACTTTCTGCACTTTACAATTTTTTTGTTATTATTTATCTATTCCTGAGAGTTTATCTTAATTTTTATTTGTTTATTTAAATGAAGTCGACCAGTTGCCTGCCCTTCCTTCCATTATCCGTCACCGAGACAAACTGAACAAAGTTCTGAGGTCGACCTTGTAAAGATAAGGATTCAGGTCTGTCTGCTGTTTACCTTTGCTCCTGCGCGCACTGCCCTTCTCTCCACATTTATGTGTTTGTTTGTTTGTCTATCTAATCTTTTGGGTTTTTATTTCTAATGAGGTCGACCAGTTGTCTATTTATTATTTTTTTTACTACGCATCAAGCTTCGCTGCTTGTCTTTGCTCCTGAGTGCTCGCGCACTCTCGCCTTTTCCACTTATTGTTATTTTTTATTTATTTTTGATTTATTTTGTCAATATAAAAAAAATACGCATCGTGCTGTGCCGTTTGTGTTTGCTTGAGTCCATTCGTGCGCTCTCGCTTTCTCCACTTTACAATTTTTTGGATATTATTTATCTATTCCTGAGAGTTTATCTTATTTTTTTATTTGTTTATTTAAATGAAGTCGACCAGTTGCCTGCCCTTCCTTCCATTATCCGTCACCGAGACAAACTGAACAAAGTTCTGAGGTCGACCTTGTAAAGATAAGGATTCAGGTCTGTCTGCTGTTTACCTTTGCTCCTGCGCGCACTGCCCTTCTCTCCACATTTATGTGTTTGTTTGTTTGTCTATCCAATCTTTTGGGTTTTTATTTCTAATGAGGTCGACCAGTTGTCTATTTATTATTTTTTTTTACTACGCATCAAGCTGCGCTGCTTGTCTTTGCTCCTGTGTGCTCGCGCACTCTCGCCTTTTCCAGTTATTTTTATTTTTGATTTATTTTTGATTTATTTTGTCAATTTTAAAAAAAAATACGCATCGTGCTGTGCTGTTTGTGTTTGCTTGAGTGCATTCGCGCGCTCTCGCTTTCTCCACTTTACAATTTTTTTGTTATTATTTATCTATTCATGAGAGTTTATCTTATTTTTTATTTGTTTATTTAAATGAAGTCGACCAGTTGCCTGCCCTTCCTTCCATTATCCTTCACCGAGACAAACTGAACAAAGTTTTGTGTCGACCTTGTAAAGATAAGGATTCAGGTCTGTCTGCTGTTTACATTTGCTCCTGCGCTCACTGCCCTTCTCTCCACATTTATGTGTTTGTTTGTTTCTCTATCTAATCTTTTGGGTTTTTATTTCTAATGAGGTCGACCAGTTGTCTATTTATTATTTTTTTTACTACGCATCAAGCTGCGCTGCTTGTCTTTGCTCCTGTGTGCTCGCGCACTCTCGCCTTTTCCACTTATTTTTATTTTTGATTTATTTTTGATTTATTTTGTCAATTTAAAAAAATACGCATCGTGCTGTGCTGTTTGTGTTAGCTTGAGTGCATTCGAGCGCTCTCGATTTCTGAACTTTACAATTTTTTTTGTTATTATTTATCTATTCCTGAGTGTTTAACTTATTTTTTATTTGTTTATTTAAATGATGTCGACCAGTTGCCTGCCCTTCCTTCCATTATCCGTCACCGAGACAAACTGAACAAAGTTCTAAGGTCGACCTTGTAAAGATAAGGATTCAGGTCTGTGTGCTGTTTACCTTTGCTCCTGCCCGCACTGCCCTTCTCTCCACATTTATGTGTTTGTTGGTTTGTCTATCTAATCTTTTGGGTTTTTATTTCTAATGAGGTCGACCAGTTGTCTATTTATTATTTTTTTTACTACGCATCAAGCTGCGCTGCTTGTCTTTGCGCCTGTGTGCCCGCGCACTCTCGCCTTTTCCACTTATTTTTATTTTTGATTTATTTTTGATTTATTTTGTCAATTTAAAAAAAAATACGCATCGTGCTGTGCTGTTTGTGTTTGCTTGAGTGCATTCGCGCGCTCTCGCTTTCTCCACTTTACAATTTTTTTGTTATTATTTATCTATTCCTGAGAGTTTATCTTATTTTTTTTTTGGTTATTTAAATGAAGTCGACCAGTTGCCTGCCCTTCCTTCCATTATCCGTCACCGAGACAAACTGAACAAAGTTCTGAGGTCACCCTTGTAAAGATAAGGATTCAGGTCTGTCTGCTGTTTACATTTGCTCCTGCGCTCACTGCCCTTCTCTCCACATTTATGTGTTTGTTTGTTTGTCTATCTAATCTTTTGGGTTTTTATTTCTAATGAGGTCGACCAGTTGTCTATTTATTATTTTTTTTACTACGCATCAAGCTGCGCTGCTTATCTTTGCTCCTGTGTGCTCGCGCACTCTCGCCTTTTCCACTTATTTTTATTTTTGATTTATTTTTGATTTATTTTGTCAATTTTTAAAAAAAAATACGCATCGTGCTGTGCTGTTTGTGTTTGCTTGAGTGCATTCGCGTGCTCTCGCTTTCTCCACTTTACAATTTTTTTGTTATTATTTATCTATTCCTGAGAGTTTATATTGTTTTTTATTTGTTTATTTAAATGAAGTCGACCAGTTGCCTGCCCTTCCTTCCATTATCTGTCACCGAGACAAACTGAACAAAGTTCTGAGGTCGACCTTGTAAAGATAAGGATTCAGGTCTGTCTGCTGTTTACCTTTGCTCCTGCGCGCACTGCCCTTCTCTCCACATTTATGTGTTTGTTTGTTTGTCTATCTAATCTTTTGGGTTTTTATTTCTAATGAGGTCGACCACTTGTCTATTTATTATTTTTTTTACTACGAATCAAGCTGTGCTGCTTGTCTTTGCTCCTGTGTGCTCGCGCACTCTCGCCTTTTCCACATATTGTTATTTTTGATTTATTTTTGATTTATTTTGTCAATATAAAAAATACGCATCGTGCTGTGCTGTTTGTGTTTGCTTGAGTGCATTCGCGCGCTCTCGCTTTCTCCACTTTACAATTTTTTTGTTATTATTTATCTATTCCTGAGAGTTTATCTTATTTTTTATTTGTTTATTTAAATGAAGTCGACCAGTTGCCTGCCCTTCCTTCCATTATCCCTCACCGAGACAAACTGAACAAAGTTCTGAGGTCGACCTTGTAAAGATAAGGATTCAGGTCTGTCTGCTGTTTACCTTTGCTCCTGTGCGCACTGCCCTTCTCTCCACATTTATGTGTTTGTTTGTTTGTCTATCTAATCTTTTGGGTTTTTATTTCTAATGAGGTCGACCAGTTGTCTATTTATTATTTATTTTTACTACGCATCAAGCTGCGCTGCTTGACTTTGCTCCTGTGTGCTCGTGCACTCTCGCCTTTTCCACTTATTTTTATTTTTTATTTATTTTTGATTTATTTTGTCAATTTTAAAAAAATACGCATCGTGCTGTGCTATTTGTGTTTGCTTGAGTGCATTCCCGCGCTCTCGCTTTCTGAACTTTACAATTTTTTTTGTTATTATTTATCTATTCCTGAGAGTTTAACTTATTTTTTATTTGTTTATTTAAATGAAGTCGACCAGTTGCCTGCCCTTCCTTCCATTATCCCTCACCGAGACAAACTGAACAAAGTTCTGAGGTCGACCTTGTAAAGATAAGGATTCAGGTCTGTCTGCTGTTTACCTTTGCTCCTGCGCGCACTGCCCTTCTCTCCACATTTATGTGTTTGTTTGTTTGTCTATCTAATCTTTTGGGTTTTTATTTCTAATGAGGTCGACCAGTTGTCTATTTATTATTTTTTTTACTACGCATCAAGCTGCGCTGCTTGTCTTTGCTCCTGTGTGCTCGCGCACTCTCGCCTTTTCCACTTATTTTTATTTTTGATTTATTTTTGATTTATTTTGTCAATTTAAAAAAAAACATACGCATCGTGCTGTGCTGTTTGTGTTTGCTTGAGTGCATTCGCGCGCTCTCGCTTTCTGCACTTTACAATTTTTTTGTTATTATTTATCTATTCCTGAGAGTTTATCTTATTTTTTATTTGTTTATTTAAATGAAGTCGACCAGTTGCCTGCCCTTCCTTCCATTATCCGTCACCGAGACAAACTGAACAAAGTTCTGAGGTCGACCTTGTAAAGATAAGGATTCAGGTCTGTCTGCTGTTTACCTTTGCTCCTGCGCGCACTGCCCTTCTCTCCACATTTATGTGTTTGTTGGTTTGTCTATCTAATCTTTTGGGTTTTTATTTCTAATGAGGTCGACCAGTTGTCTATTTATTATTTTTTTTACTACGCATCAAGCTGCGCTGCTTGTCTTTGCTCCTGTGTGCTCGCGCACTCTCGCCTTTTCCACTTATTTTTGTTTTTGTTTTTTTTTTTTTTTTGGCCAGTCCTGGGCCTTGGACTCAGGGCCGGAGCACCGTCCCTGGGTTCTTCCCGCTCAAGGCTAGCACTCTGCCACTTGAGACACAGCGCCGCTTCTGGCCGTTTTCTGTATATGTGGTGCTGGGGAATCGAACCTAGGGCCTCGTGTATCCGAGGCAGGCACTCTTGCCACTAGGCTATATCCCCAGCCCTTTTCCACTTATTTTTATTTTTGATTTATTTTTGATTTATTTTGTCAATTTTAAAAAAAAAATACGCATCGTGCTGTGCTGTTTGTGTTTGCTTGAGTGCATTCGCGCGCTCTCGCTTTCTCCACTTTACAATTTTTTTGTTATTATTTATCTATTCCTGAGAGTTTATCTTATTTTTTATTTGTTTATTTAAATGAAGTCGACCAGTTGCCTGCCCTTCCTTCCATTATCCGTCACCGAGACAAACTGAACAAAGTTCTGAGGTCGACCTTGTAAAGATAAGGATTCAGGTCTGTCTGCTGTTTACCTTTGCTCCTGAGCGCACTGCCCTTCTCTCCACATTTATGTGTTTGTTTGTTTGTGTATCTAATCTTTTGCGTTTTTATTTCTAATGAGGTCGACCAGTGGTCTATTTATTATTTTTTTTGCTGCGCATCAAGCTGCGCTGCTTGTCTTTGCTCCTGTGTGCTCGCACACTCTCGCCTTTTCCACTTATTGTTATTTTTGATTTATTTTTTATTTATTTTGTCAATATAAAAAAAAATACGCATCGTGCTGTGCTGTTTGTGTTTGCTTGAGTGCATTCGCGCGCTCTCGCTTTCTCCACTTTACAATTTTTTGGTTATTATTTATCTATTCCTGAGAGTTTATCTTATTTTTTATTTGTTTATTTCAATGAAGTCGACCAGTTGCCTGCCCTTCCTTCCATTATCCGTCACCGAGACAAACTGAACAAAGTTCTGAGGTCGACCTTGTAAAGATAAGGATTCAGGTCTGTTTGCTGTTTACCTTTGCTCCTGCGCGCACTGCCCATCTCTCCACATTTATGTGTTTGTTTGTTTGTCTATCTAATCTTTTGGGTTTTTATTTCTAATGAGGTCGACCAGTTGTCTATTTATTTTTTTTTTACTACGCATCAAGCTGCGCTGCTTGTCTTTGCTCCTGTGTGCTCGCGCACTCTCGCCTTTTCCACTTATTTTTATTTTTGATTTATTTTTGATTTATTTTGTCAATTTAAAAAAAATACGCATCGTGCTGTGCTGTTTGTGTTTGCTTGAGTGCATTCGCGCGCTCTCGCTTTCTCCACTTTACAATTTTTTTGTTATTATTTATCTATTCCTGAGAGTTTATCTTATTTTTTAATTGTTTATTTAAATGAAGTCGACAAGTTGCCTGCCCTTCCTTCCATTATCCGTCACCAAGACAAACTGAACAAATTTCTGAGGTCGACCTTGTAAAGATAAGGATTCAGGTCTGTCTGTTGTTTACCTTTGCTCCTGCCCGCACTGCCCTTCTCTCCACATTTATGTTTTTGTTTGTTTGTCTATCTAATCTTTTGGGTTTTTATTTCTAATGAGTTCGACCAGTTTTCTATTTATTATTTTTTTTACTACGCATCAAGCTGCGCTGCTTGTCTTTGCTCCTGTGTGCTCGCGCACTCTCGTCTTTTCCACTTATTTTTATTTGTGATTTATTTTGTCAATTTTTAAAAAAAATACGCATCGTGCTGTGCTGTTTGTGTTTGCTTGAGTTCATTCGGGCGCTCTCGCTTTCTCCACTTTACAATTTTTTTGTTATTATTTATCTATTCCTGAGAGTTTATCTCATTTTTTATTTGTTTATTTAAATGAAGTCGAGCAGTTGCCTGCCCTTCCTTCCATTATCCGTCACCGAGACAAACTGAACAAAGTTCTGAGGTCGACCTTGTAAAGATAAGGATTCAGGTCTGTCTGCTGTTTACATTTGCTCCTGCGCGCACTGTCCTTCTCTCCACATTTATGTGTTAGTTTGTTTGTCTATCTAATCTTTTGGGTTTTTATTTCTAATGAGGTCGACCAGTTGTCTATTTATTATTTTTTTTAGTACGCATCAAGCTGCGCTGCTTGTCTTTGCTCCTGTGTGCTCGCGCACTCTCGCCTTTTCCACTTATTTTTATTTTTGATTTATTTTTGATTTATTTTGTCAATTTAAAAAAAAATTACGCATCGTGCTGTGCTGTTTGTGTTTGCTTGAGTGCATTCGCGCGCTCTCGCTTTCTCCACTTTACAATTTTTTTGTTATTATTTATCTATTCCTGAGAGTTTATATTATTTTTATTTGTTTATTTACATGAAGTCGACCAGTTGCCTGCCCTTCCTTCCATTATCCGTCACCGAGACAAACTGAACAAAGTTCTGAGGTCGACCTTGTAAAGATAAGGATTCAGGTCTGTCTGCTGTTTACCTTTGCTCCTGCCCGCACTGCCCTTCTCTCCACATTTATGTGTTTGTTGGTTTGTCTATCTAATCTTTTGGGTTTTTATTTCTAATGAGGTCGACCAGTTGTCTATTTATTATTTTTTTTACTACGCATCAAGGTGCGCTTCTTGTCTTTGCTCCTGTGTGCTCGCGCACTCTCGCCTTTTCCACTTATTTTTATTTTTGATTTATTTTTGATTTATTTTGTCAATTAAAAAAAATACGCATCGTGCTGTGTTGTTTGTGTTTGCTTGAGTGCATTCGCGCGCTCTCGCTTTCTCCACTTTACAATTTTTTTGTTATTATTTATCTATTCCTGAGAGTTTATCTTATTTTTTATTTGTTTATTTAAATGAAGTCGACCAGTTGCCTGCCCTTCCTTCCATTATCCGTCACCGAGACAAACTGAACAAAGTTCTGAGGTCGACCTTGTAAAGATAAGGATTCAGGTCTGTCTGCTGTTTACCTTTGCTCCTGCGCGCACTGCCCTTCTCTCCACATTTATGTGTTTGTTTGTTTGTCTATCTAATCTTTTGGGTTTTTATTTCTAATGAGGTCGACCACTTGTCTATTTATTATTTTTTTTACTACGCATCAAGCTGCGCTGCTTGTCTTTGCTCCTGTGTGCTCGCTCACTCTCGCCTTTTCCACTTATTGTTATTTTTTATTTATTTTTGATTTATTTTGTCAATATAAAAAAAATACGCATCGTGCTGTGCCGTTTGTGTTTGCTTGAGTGCATTCGTGCGCTCTCGCTTTCTCCACTATACAATTTTTTGGATATTATTTATCTATTCCTGAGAGTTTATCTTATTTTTTATATGTTTATTTAAATGAAGTCGACCAGTTGCTTGCCCTTCCTTCCATTATCCGTCACCGAGACAAACTGAACAAAGTTCTGAGGTCGACCTTGTAAAGATAAGGATTCAGGTCTGTCTGTTGTTTACCTTTGCTCCTGCGCGCACTGCCCTTCTCTCCACATTTATGTGTTTGTTTGTTTGTCTATCTAATCTTTTGGGTTTTTATTTCTAATGAGGTCGACCAGTTGTCTATTTATTACTTTTTTTACTACGCATCAAACTGCGCTGCTTGTCTTTGCTCCTGTGTGCTCGCGCACCTCTCGCCTTTTCCACTTATTTTTATTTTTGATTTATTTTGATTTATTTTGTCAATTTTTTTAAAAAAATACGCATCGTGCTGTGCTGTTTGTGTTTGCTTGAGTGCATTCGCGCGCTCTCGCTTTCTCCACTTTACAATTTTTTTGTTATCATTTATCTATTCCTGAGAGTTTATCTTATTTTTTATTTGTTTATTTAAATGAAGTCGACCAGTTGCCTGCCCTTCCTTCCATTATCCGTCACCGACACAACCTGAACAAAGTTCTGAGGTCGACCTTGTAAAGATAAGGATTCAGGTCTGTCTGCTGTTTACATTTCCTCCTGCGCTCACTGCCCTTCTCTCCACATTTATGTGTTTGTTTGTTTGTCTATCTAATCATTTGGGTTTTTATTTCTAATGAGGTCGACCAGTTGTCTATTTATTATTTTTTTTACTACGCATCAAGCTGCGCTGCTTGTCTTTGCTCCTGTGTGCTCGTGCAGTCTCACCTTTTCCACTTATTTTTATTTTTGATTTATTTTTGATTTATTATGTCAATTTTTTAAAAAAATACGCATCGTGCTGTGCTGTTTGTGTTTGCTTGAGTGCATTCGCGCGCTCTCGCTTTCTCCACTTTACAATTTTTTTTGTTATTATTTATCTATTCCTGAGAGTTTATATTATTTTTATTTGTTTATTTAAATGAAGTCGACCAGTTGCCTGCCCTTCCTTCCATTATCCGTCACCGAGAAAAACTGAACAAAGTTCTGAGGTCGACCTTGTAATGATAAGGATTCAGGTCTGTCTGCTGTTTACCTTTGCTCCTGCCCGCACTGCCCTTCTCTCCACATTTATGTGTTTGTTGGTTTGTTTATCTAATCTTTTGGGTTTTTATTTCTAATGAGGTCGACCAGTTGTCTATTTTTTATTTTTTTTACTACGCATCAAGCTGCGCTGCTTGTCTTTGCTCCTGTGTGCTCGCGCACTTCGCCTTTTCCACTTATTTTTATTTTTGATTTATTTTTGATTTATTTTGTCAATTTAAAAAAAAATAAGCATCGTGCTGTGCTGTTTGTGTTTGCTTGAGTGCATTCGCGCGCTCTCGCTTTCTCCACTTTACAATTTTTTTGTTATTATTTATCTATTCCTGAGAGTTTATCTTATTTTTTATTTGTTTATTTAAATGAAGTCGACCAGTTGCCTGCCCTTCCTTCCATTATCCGTCACCGAGACAAACTGAACAAAGTTCTGAGGTCGACCTTGTAAAGATAAGGATTCAGGTCTGTCTGCTGTTTACCTTTGCTCCTGAGCGCACTGCCCTTCTCTCCACATTTATGTGTTTGTTTGTTTGTCTATCTAATCTTTTGGGTTTTTTTTCTAATGAGGTCGACCAGTTGTCTATTTATTATTTTCTTTACTACGCATCAAGCTTCGCTGCTTGTCTTTGCTCCTGTGTGCTCGCGCACTCTCGCCTTTTCCACTTATTTTTATTTTTGATTTATTTTTGATTTATTTTGTCAATTTAAAAAAAAATACGCATCGTGCTGTGCTGTTTGTGTTTGCATGAGTGCATTCGCGCGCTCTCGCTTTCTCCACTTTACAATTTTTTTGTTATTATTTATCTATTCCTGAGAGTTTATATTATTTTTATTTGTTTATTTAAATGAAGTCGACCAGTTGCCTGCCCTTCCTTCCATTATCCGTCACCGAGAAAAACTGAACAAAGTTCTGAGGTCGACCTTGTAAAGATAAGGATTCAGGTCTGTCTGCTGTTTACCTTTGCTCCTGCCCACACTGCCCTTCTCTCCACATTTATGTGTTTGTTGGTTTGTTTATCTAATCTTTTGGGTTTTTATTTCTAATGAGGTCGACCAGTTGTCTATTTATTATTTTTTTTTACTACGCATCAAGCTGCGCTGCTTGTCTTTGCGCCTGTGTGATCGCGCACTCTCGCCTTTTCCACTTATTTTTATTTTTGATTTATTTTTTATTTATTTTGTCAATTTTAAAAAAAAAATACGCATCGTGCTGTGCTGTTTGTGTTTGCTTGAGTGCATTCGCGCGCTCTCGCTTTCTCCACTTTACAATTTTTTTGTTATTATTTATCTATTCCTGAGAGTTTATATTATTTTTATTTGTTTATTTAAATGAAGTCGACCAGTTGCCTGCCCTTCCTTCCATTATCCGTCACCGAGACAAACTGAACAAAGTTCTGAGGTCGACCTTGTAAAGATTAGGATTCAGGTCTGTCTGCTGTTTACCTTTGCTACTGCCCGCACTGCCCTTCTCTCCACATTTATTTGTTTGTTGGTTTGTCTATCTAATCTTTTGGGTTTTTATTTCTAATGAGGTCGACCAGTTGTCTATTTATTATTTTTTTTACTACGCATCAAGCTGCGCTGCTTGTCTTTGCTCCTGTGTGCTTGCGCACTCTCGCTTTTTCCACTTATTTTTATTTTTGATTTATTTTTGATTTATTTTGTCAATTTTAAAAAAAAATACCCATCGTGCTGTGCTGTTTGTGTTTGCTTGAGTGCATTCGCGCGCTCTCGCCTTTCTCCACTTTACAATTTTTTTGTTATTATTTATCTATTCCTGAGAGTTTATCTTATTTTTTATTTGTTTATTTAAATGAAGTCGACCAGTTGCCTGCCGTTCCTTCCATTATCCGTCACCGAGACAAACTGAACAAAGTTCTGGGGTCGACCTTGTAAAGATAAGGAATCAGGTCTGTCTGCTGTTTACCTTTGTTCCTGCGCGCACTGCCCTTCACTCCACATTTATGTGTTTCTTTGTTTGTCTATCTAATCTTTTGGGTTTTTATTTCTAATGAGGTCGACCAGTTGTTTATTTATTATTTTTTTTACTACGCATCAAGCTGCGCTGCTTGTCTTTGCTCCTGTGTGCTCGCGCACTCTCGCCTTTTACACTTATTTTTATTTTTGATTTATTTTTGATTTATTTTGTCACTTTAAAAAAAAACGCATCGTGCTGTGCTGTTTGTGTTTGCTTGAGTGCATTCGCGCTCTCTCACTTTCTGCACTTTACAATTTTTTTGTTATTATTTATCTATTCCTGAGAGTTTATCTTAATTTTTATTTGTTTATTTAAATGAAGTCGACCAGTTGCCTGCCCTTCCTTCCATTATCCGTCACCGAGACAAACTGAACAAAGTTCTGAGGTCGACCTTGTAAAGATAAGGATTCAGGTCTGTCTGCTGTTTACCTTTGCTCCTGCGCGCACTGCCCTTCTCTCCACATTTATGTGTTTGTTTGTTTGTCTATCTAATCTTTTGGGTTTTTATTTCTAATGAGGTCGACCAGTTGTCTATTTATTATTTTTTTTACTACGCATCAAGCTGCGCTGCTTGTCTTTGCTCCTGTGTGCTCGCACACTCTCGCCTTTTCCACTTATTGTTATTTTTTATTTATTTTTGATTTATTTTGTCAATATAAAAAAATACGCATCGGGCTGTGCCGTTTGTGTTTGCTTGAGTGCATTCGTGCGCTCTCGCTTTCTCCACTTTACAATTTTTTGGATATTATTTATCTATTCCTGAGAGTTTATCTTATTTTTTATTTGTTTATTTAAATGAAGTCGACCAGTTGCCTGCCCTTCCTTCCATTATCCGTCACCGAGACAAACTGAACAAAGTTCTGAGGTCGACCTTGTAAAGATAAGGATTCAGGTCTGTCTGCTGTTTACCTTTGCTCCTGCGCGCACTGCCCTTCTCTCCACATTTATGTGTTTGTTTGTTTGTCTATCTAATCTTTTGGGTTTTTATTTCTAATGAGGTCGACCACTTGTCTATTTATTATTTTTTTTACTACGCATCAAGCTGCGCTGCTTGTCTTTGCTCCTGTGTGCTCGCTCACTCTCGCCTTTTCCACTTATTGTTATTTTTTATTTATTTTTGATTTATTTTGTCAATATAAAAAAAATACGCATCGTGCTGTGCCGTTTGTGTTTGCTTGAGTGCATTCGTGCGCTCTCGCTTTCTCCACTTTACAATTTTTTGGATATTATTTATCTATTCCTGAGAGTTTATCTTATATTTTATTTGTTTATTTAAATGAAGTCGACCAGTTGCTTGCCCTTCCTTCCATTATCCGTCACCGAGACAAACTGAACAAAGTTCTGAGGTCGACCTTGTAAAGATAAGGATTCAGGTCTGTCTGCTGTTTACCTTTGCTCCTGCGCGCACTGCCCTTCACTCCACATTTATGTGTTTCTTTGTTTGTCTATCTAATCTTTTGGGTTTTTATTTCTAATGAGGTCGACCAGTTGTCTATTTATTATTTTTTTTACTACGCATCAAGCTGCGCTGCTTGTCTTTGCTCCTGTGTGCTCGCGCACTCTCGCCTTTTCCACTTATTGTTATTTTTTATTTATTTTTGATTTATTTTGTCAATTTAAAAAAAAATACGCATCGTGCTGTGCTGTTTGTGTTTGCTTGAGTGCATTCGCGCGCTCTCACTTTCTGCACTTTACAATTTTTTTGTTATTATTCATCTATTCCTGAGAGTTTATCTTATTTTTTATTTGTTTATTTAAATGAAGTCGACCAGTTGCCTGCCCTTCCTTCCATTATCCGTCACCGAGACAAACTGAACAAAGTTCTGAGGTCGACCTTGTAAAGATAAGGATTCAGGTCTGTCTGCTGTTTACCTTTGCTCCTGCGCTCACTGCCCTTCTCTCCAAATTTATGTGTTTGTTTGTTTGTCTATCTAATCTTTTGGGTTTTTATTTCTAATGAGGTCGACCAGATGTCTATTTATTATTTTTTTTACTACGCATCAAGCTGCGCTGCTTGTCTTTGCTCCTGTGTGCACGCGCACTCTCGCCTTTTCCACTTATTGTTATTTTTTATTTATTTTTGATTTATTTTGTCAATTTAAAAAAAATACGCATCGTGCTGTGCTGTTTGTGTTTGCTTGAGTGCATTCGAGCGCTCTCGATTTCTGAACTTTACAATTTTTTTGTTATTATTTATCTATTCCTGAGTGTTTAACTTATTTTTTATTTGTTTATTTAAATGATGTCGACCAGTTGCCTGCCCTTCCTTCCATTATCCGTCACCGAGACAAACTGAACAAAGTTCTGAGGTCGACCTTGTAAAGATAAGGATTCAGGTCTGTGTGCTGTTTACCTTTGCTCCTGCCCGCACTGCCCTTCTCTCCACATTTATGTGTTTGTTGGTTTGTCTATCTAATCTTTTGGGTTTTTATTTCTAATGAGGTCGACCAGTTGTCTATTTATTATTTTTTTTTACTACGCGTCAAGCTGCGCTGCTTGTCTTTGCGCCTGTGTGCTCGCGCACTCTCGCCTTTTCCACTTATTGTTATTTTTCATTTATTTTTGATTTATTTTGTCAATATAAAAAAATACGCATCGTGCTGTGCCGTTTGTGTTTGCTTGAGTGCATTCGTGCGCTCTCGCTTTCTCCACTTTACAATTTTTTGGATATTATTTATCTATTCCTGAGAGTTTATCTTATTTTTTATTTGTTTATTTAAATGAAGTCGACCAGTTGCCTGCCCTTCCTTCCATTATCCGTCACCGAGACAATCTGAACAAAGTTCTGAGGTCGACCTTGTAAAGATAAGGATTCAGGTCTGTCTGCTGTTTACCTTTGCTCCTGGGCGCACTGCCCTTCTCTCCACATTTATGTGTTTGTTTCTTTGTCTATCCAATTTTTTGGGTTTTTATTTCTAATGAGTTCGACCAGTTGTCTATTTATTATTTTTTTTACTACGCATCAAGCTGCGCTGCTTGTCTTTGCTCCTGTGTGCTCGCGCACTGTGGCCTTTTCCACTTATTTTTATTTTTGATTTATTTTTGATTTATTTTGTCAATTTTTTTAAAAAAATACGCATCGTGCTGTGCTGTTTGTGTTTGCTTGAGGGCATTCGCGCGCTCTCGCTTTCTCCACTTTACAATTTTTTTGTTATTATTTATCTATTCCTGAGAGTTTATCTTATTTTTTTATTTGTTTATTTAAATGAAGTCGACCAGTTGCCTGCCCTTCCTTCCATTATCCGTCACCGAGACAACCTGAACAAAGTTCTGAGGTCGACCTTGTAAAGATAAGGATTCACATCTGTCTGCTGTTTACATTTGCTCCTGCGCTCACTGCCCTTCTCTCCACATTTATGTGTTTGTTTGTTTGTCTATCTAATCTTTTGGGTTTTTATTTCTAATGAGGTCGACCAGTTGTCTATTTATTATTTTTTTTACTACGCATCAAGCTGCGCTGCTTGTCTTTGCTCCTGTGTGCTCGCGCACTTCGCCTTTTCCACTTATTTTTATTTTTGATTTATTTTTGATTTATTTTGTCAATTTTTTAAAAAAATACGCATCGTGCTGTGCTGTTTGTGTTTGCTTGAGTGCATTCGCGCGCTCTCGCTTTCTCCACTTTACAATTTTTTTTGTTATTATTTATCTATTCCTGAGAGTTTATATTATTTTTATTTGTTTATTTAAATGAAGTCGACCAGTTGCCTGCCCTTCCTTCCATTATCCGTCACCGAGAAAAACTGAACAAAGTTCTGAGGTCGACCTTGTAAAGATAAGGATTCAGGTCTGTCTGCTGTTTACCTTTGCTCCTGCCCGCACTGCCCTTCTCTCCACATTTATGTGTTTGTTGGTTTGTTCATCTAATCTTTTGGGTTTTTATTTCTAATGAGGTCGACCAGTTGTCTATTTATTATTTTTTTTACTACCCATCAAGCTGCGCTGCTTGTCTTTGCTCCTGTGTGCTCGCGCACTCTCGCCTTTTCCACTTATTTTTATTTTTGATTTATTTTTTATTTATTTTGTCAATTTTTTAAAAAAATACGCATCGTGCTGTGCTGTTTGTGTTTGCTTGAGTGCATTCGCGCGCTCTCGCTTTCTCCACTTTACAATTTTTTTGTTATTATTTATCTATTCCTGAGAGTTTATATTATTTTTATTTGTTTATTTAAATGAAGTCGACCAGTTGCCTGCCCTTCCTTCCATTATCCGTCACCGAGACAAACTGAACAAAGTTCTGAGGTCGACCTTGTAAAGATAAGGATTCAGGTCTGTCTGCTGTTTACCTTTGCTACTGCCCGCACTGCCCTTCTCTCCACATTTATGTGTTTGTTTGTTTGTCTATCTAATCTCTTGGGTTTTTATTTCTAATGAGGTCGACCAGTTGTCTATTTATTATTTTTTTTACTATGCATCAAGCTGCGCTGCTTGTCTTTGCTCCTGTGTGCTCGCGCACTCTCGCCTTTTCCACTTATTGTTATTTTTTATTTATTTTTGATTTATTTTGTCAATATAAAAAAAAATACGCATCGTGCTGTGCCGTTTGTGTTTGCTTGAGTGCATTCGTGCGCTCTCGCTTTCTCCACTTTACAATTTTTTGGATATTATTTATCTATTCCTGAGAGTTTATCTTATTTTTTACTTGTTTATTTAAATGAAGTCGACCAGTTGCCTGCCCTTCCTTCCATTATCCGTCACCGAGACAAACTGAACAAAGTTCTGAGTTCGACCTTGTAAAGATAAGGATTCAGGTCTGTCTGCTGTTTACCTTTGCTCCTGCGAACACTGCCCTTCTCTCCACATTTATGTGTTTGTTTGTTTGTCTATCTAATCTTTTGGGTTTTTATTTCTAATGAGGTCGACCAGTTGTCTATTTATTATTTTTTTTACTACGCATCAAGCTGCGCTGCTTGTCTTTTCTCCTGTGTGCTCGCGCACTCTCGCCTTTTCCACTTATTTTTATTTTTGATTTATTTTTGATTTATTTTGTCAATTTAAAAAAAATACGCATCGTGCTGTGCTGTTTGTGTTTGCTTGAGTGCTTTCGCGCGCTGTCGCTTTGTGCACTTTACAATTTTTTTGTTATTATTTATCTATTCCTGAGAGTTTATCTTATTTTTTATTTGTTTATTTAAATGAAGTCGACCAGTTGCCTGCCCTTCCTTCCATTATCCGTCACCGAGACAAACTGAACAAAGTTCTGAGGTCGACCTTGTAAAGATAAGGATTCAGGTCTGTCTGCTGTTTACCTTTGCTCCTGCGCGCACTGCCCTTCTCTCCACATTTATGTGTTTGTTTGTTTGTCTATCTAATCTTTTGGGTTTTTATTTCTAATGAGGTCGACCACTTGTCTATTTATTATTTTTTTTACTACGCATCAAGCTGCGCTGCTTGTCTTTGCTCCTGTGTGCTCGCTCACTCTCGCCTTTTCCACTTATTGTTATTTTTTATTTATTTTTGATTTATTTTGTCAATATAAAAAAAATACGCATCGTGCTGTGCCGTTTGTGTTTGCTTGAGTGCATTCGTGCGCTCTCGCTTTCTCCACTTTACAATTTTTTGGATATTATTTATCTATTCCTGAGAGTTTATCTTATATTTTATTTGTTTATTTAAATGAAGTCGACCAGTTGCTTGCCCTTCCTTCCATTATCCGTCACCGAGACAAACTGAACAAAGTTCTGAGGTCGACCTTGTAAAGATAAGGATTCAGGTCTGTCTGCTGTTTACCTTTGCTCCTGCGCGCACTGCCCTTCTCTCCACATTTATGTGTTTGTTTGTTTGTCTATCTAATCTTTTGGGTTTTTATTTCTAATGAGGTCGACCAGTTGTCTATTTATTATTTTTTTTACTACGCATCAAGCTGCGCTGCTTGTCTTCGCTCCTGTGTGCTCGCGCACTTCGCCTTTTCCACTTATTTTTATTTTTGATTTATTTTGTCAATTTTTAAAAAAATACGCATCGTGCTGTGCTGTTTGTGTTTGCTTGAGTGCATTCGCGCGCTCTCGCTTTCTCCACTTTACAATTTTTTTGTTATTATTTATCTATTCCTGAGAGTTTATCTTATTTTTTATTTGTTTATTTAAATGAAGGCGACCAGTTGCCTGCCCTTCCTTCCATTATCCGTCACCGAGTAAAACTGAACAAAGTTCTGAGGTCGACCTTGTAATGATAAGGATTCAGGTCTGTCTGCTGTTTACCTTTGCTCCTGCCCGCACTGCCCTTCTCTCCACATTTATGTGTTTGTTGGTTTGTTTATCTAATCTTTTGGGTTTTTATTTCTAATGAGGTCGACCAGTTGTCTATTTATTATTTTTTTTACTACGCATCAAGCTGCGCTGCTTGTCTTTGCTCCTGTGTGCTCGCGCACTTCGCCTTTTCCACTTATTTTTATTTTTGATTTATTTTTGATTTATTTTGTCAATTTTTAAAAAAATACGCATCCTGCTGTGCTGTTTGTGTTTGCCTGAGTGCATTCGCGCGGTCTCGCTTTCTCCACTTTACAATTTTTTTGTTATTATTTATCTACTCCTGAGAGTTTATATTATTTTTTATTTGTTTATTTAAATGAAGTCGACCAGTTTCCTGCCCTTCCTTCCATTATCCGTCACCGAGAAAAACTGAACAAAGTTCTGAGGTCGACCTTGTAAAGATAAGGATTCAGGTCTGTCTGCTGTTTACCTTTGCTCCTGCCCGCACTGCCCTTCTCTCCACATTTATGTGTTTGTTGGTTTGTTTATCTAATCTTTTGGGTTTTTATTTCTAATGAGGTGGACCAGTTGTCTATTTATTATTTTTTTTACTACGCATCAAGCTGCGCTGCTTGTCTTTGCGCCTGTGTGCTCGCGCACTCTCGCCTTTTCCACTTATTTTTATTTTTGATTTTTTTTTTATTTATTTTGTCAATATAAAAAAAAAATACGCATCGTGCTGTGCTGTTTGTGTTTGCTTGAGTGCATTCGCGCGCTCGCGCTTTCTCCACTTTACAATTTTTTTGTTATTATTTATCTATTCCTGAGAGTTTATATTATTTTTATTTGTTTATTTAAATGAAGTCGACCAGTTGCCTGCCCTTCCTTCCATTATCCGTCACCGAGACAAACTGAACAATGTTCTGAGGTCGACCTTGTAAAGATAAGGATTCAGGTCTGTCTGCTGTTTACCTTTGCTACTGCCCGCACTGCCCTTCTCTCCACATTTATTTGTTTGTTGCTTTGTCTATCTAATCTTTTGGGTTTTTATTTCTAATGAGGTCGACCAGTTGTCTATTTATTATTTTTTTTACTACGCATCAAGCTGCGCTGCTTGTCTTTGCTCCTGTGTGCTTGCGCACTCTCGCTTTTTCCACTTATTTTTATTTTTGATTTATTTTTGATTTATTTTGTCAATTTTAAAAAAAAATACCCATCGTGCTGTGCTGTTTGTGTTTGCTTGAGTGCATTCGCGCGCTCTCGCTTTCTCCACTTTACAATTTTTTTGTTATTATTTATCTATTCCTGAGAGTTTATCTTATTTTTTATTTGTTTATTTAAATTAAGTCGACCAGTTGCCTGCCGTTCCTTCCATTATCCGTCACCGAGACAAACTGAACAAAGTTCTGGGGTCGACCTTGTAAAGATAAGGAATCAGGTCTGTCTGCTGTTTACCTTTGTTCCTGCGCGCACTGCCCTTCACTCCACATTTATGTGTTTCTTTGTTTGTCTATCTAATCTTTTGGGTTTTTATTTCTAATGAGGTCGACCAGTTGTTTATTTATTATTTTTTTTACTACGCATCAAGCTGCGCTGCTTGTCTTTGCTCCTGTGTGATCGCGCACTCTCGCCTTTTACACTTATTTTTATTTTTGATTTATTTTTGATTTATTTTGTCAATTTAAAAAAAAAAACGCATCGTGCTGTGCTGTTTGTGTTTGCTTGAGTGCATTCGCGCGCTCTCACTTTCTGCACTTTACAATTTTTTTGTTATTATTTATCTATTCCTGAGAGTTTATCTTAATTTTTATTTGTTTATTTAAATGAAGTCGACCAGTTGCCTGCCCTTCCTTCCATTATCCGTCACCGAGACAAACTGAACAAAGTTCTGAGGTCGACCTTGTAAAGATAAGGATTCAGGTCTGTCTGCTGTTTACCTTTGCTCCTGCGCGCACTGCCCTTCTCTCCACATTTATGTGTTTGTTTGTTTGTCTATCTAATCTTTTGGGTTTTTATTTCTAATGAGGTCGACCAGTTGTCTATTTATTATTTTTTTTACTACGCATCAAGCTGCGCTGCTTGTCTTTGCTCCTGTGTGCTCGCGCACTCTCGCCTTTTCCACTTATTGTTATTTTTTATTTATTTTTGATTTATTTTGTCAATATAAAAAAAATACGCATCGTGCTGTGCCGTTTGTGTTTGCTTGAGTGCATTCGTGCGCTCTCGCTTTCTCCACTTTACAATTTTTTGGATATTATTTATCTATTCCTGAGAGTTTATCTTATTTTTTGTTTGTTTATTTAAATGAAGTCGACCAGTTGCCTGCCCTTCCTTCCATTATCCGTCACCGAGACAAACTGAACAAAGTTCTGAGGTCGACCTTGTAAAGATAAGGATTCAGGTCTGTCTGCTGTTTACCTTTGCTCCTGCGCGCACTGCCCTTCTCTCCACATTTATGTGTTTGTTTGTTTGTCTATCCAATCTTTTGGGTTTTTATTTCTAATGAGGTCGACCAGTTGTCTATTTATTATTTTTTTTACTACGCATCAAGCTGCGCTGCTTGTCTTTGCTCCTGTGTGCTCGCGCACCTCTGGCCTTTTCCACTTATTTTATTTTTGATTTATTTTTGATTTATTTTGTCAATTTTTAAAAAAAAATACGCATCGTGCTGTGCTGTTTGTGTTTGCTTGAGTGCATTCGCGCGCTCTCCGCTTTCTCCACTTTACAATTTTTTTGTTATTATTTATCTATTCCTGAGAGTTTATCTTATTTTTTATTTGTTTATTTAAATGAAGTCGACCAGTTGCCTGCCCTTCCTTCCATTATCCTTCACCGAGACAAACTGAACAAAGTTCTGAGGTCGACCTTGTAAAGATAAGGATTCAGGTCTGTCTGCTGTTTACATTTGCTCCTGCGCTCACTGCCCTTCTCTCCACATTTATGTGTTTGTTTGTTTGTCTATCTAATCTTTTGGGTTTTTATTTCTAATGAGGTCGACCAGTTGTCTATTTATTATTTTTTTTACTACGCATCAAGCTGCGCTGCTTGTCTTTGCTCCTGTGTGCTCGCGCACTCTCGCCTTTTCCACTTATTTTTATTTTTGATTTATTTTTGATTTATTTTGTCAATTTAAAAAAAAATACGCATCGTGCTGTGCTGTTTGTGTTTGCTTGAGTGCTTTCGCGCGCTCTCGCTTTGTGCAATTTACAATTTTTTTGTTATTATTTATCTATTCATGAGAGTTTATCTTATTTTTTATTTGTTTATTTAAATGAAGTCGACAAGTTGCCTGCCCTTCCTTCCATTATCCGTCACCGAGACAAACTGAACAAAGTTCTGAGGTCGACCTTGTAAAGATAAGGATTCAGGTCTGTCTGCTGTTTACCTTTGCTCCTGCGCGCACTGCCCTTCACTCCACATTTATGTGTTTCTTTGTTTGTCTATCTAATCTTTTGGGTTTTTATTTCTAATGAGGTCGACCAGTTGTCTATTTATTTTTTTTTTTACTACGCATCAAGCTGCGCTGCTTGTCTTTGCTCCTGTGTGCTCGCGCACTCTCGCCTTTTCCACTTATTGTTATTTTTTATTTATTTTTGATTTATTTTGTCAATTTAAAAAAAAATACGCATCGTGCTGTGCTGTTTGTGTTTGCTTGAGTGCATTCGCGCGCTCTCACTTTCTGCACTTTACAATTTTTTTGTTATTTTTCATCTATTCCTGAGAGTTTATCTTATTTTTTATTTGTTTATTTAAATGAAGTCGACCAGTTGCCTGCCCTTCCTTCCATTATCCGTCACCGAGACAAACTGAACAAAGTTCTGAGCTCGACCTTGTAAAGATAAGGATTCAGGTCTGTCTGCTGTTTACCTTTGCTCCTGCGCTCACTGCCCTTCTCTCCAAATTTATGTGTTTGTTTGTTTGTCTATCTAATCTTTTGGGTTTTTATTTCTAATGAGGTCGACCAGATGTCTATTTATTATTTTTTTTACTACGCATCAAGCTGCGCTGCTTGTCTTTGCTCCTGTGTGCACGCGCACTCTCGCCTTTTCCACTTATTGTTATTTTTTATTTATTTTTTATTTATTTTGTCAATTTAAAAAAAATACGCATCGTGCTGTGCTGTTTGTGTTTGCTTGAGTGCATTCGAGCGCTCTCGATTTCTGAACTTTACAATTTTTTTGTTATTATTTATCTATTCCTGAGTGTTTAACTTATTTTTTATTTGTTTATTTAAATGATGTCGACCAGTTGCCTGCCCTTCCTTCCATTATCCGTCACCGAGACAAACTGAACAAAGTTCTGAGGTCGACCTTGTAAAGATAAGGATTCAGGTCTGTGTGCTGTTTACCTTTGCTCCTGCCCGCACTGCCCTTCTCTCCACATTTATGTGTTTGTTGGTTTGTCTATCTAATCTTTTGGGTTTTTATTTCTAATGAGGTCGACCAGTTGTCTATTTATTATTTTTTTTTACTACGCGTCAAGCTGCGCTGCTTGTCTTTGCGCCTGTGTGCTCGCGCACTCTCGCCTTTTCCACTTATTTTTATTTTTGATTTATTTTTGATTTATTTTGTCAATTTTTTAAAAAAATACGCATCGTGCTGTGCTGTTTGTGTTTGCTTGAGTGCATTCGCGCGCTCTCCCTTTCTCCACTTTACAATTTTTTTGTTATTATTTATCTATTCCTGAGAGTTTATCTTATTTTTTATTTGTTTATTTAAATGAAGTCGACCAGTTGCCTGCCCTTCCTTCCATTATCCGTCACCGAGACAAACTGAACAAAGTTCTGAGGTCGACCTTGTAAAGATAAGGATTCAGGTCTGTCTGCTGTTTACCTTTGCTCCTGCGTGCACTGCCCTTCTCTCCACATTTATGTGTTTGTTTGTTTGTCTATCTAATCTTTTGGGTTTTTTTTCTAATGATGTCGACCAGTTGTCTATTTATTATTCTTTTTACTACGCATCAAGCTGCGCTGCTTGTCTTTGCTCCTGTCTGCTCGCGCACTCTCGCCTTTTCCACTTATTTTTATTTTTGATTTATTTTTGATTTATTTTGTCAAT
>NW_025958809.1:0-47751 GCF_023159225.1 Perognathus longimembris pacificus | reverse complement strand
AACAAAGTTCTGAGGTCGACCTTGTAAAGATAAGGATTCAGGTCTGTCTGCTGTTTACCTTTGCTCCTGCGCGCACTGCCCTTCTCTCCACATTTATGTGTTTGTTTGTTTGTCTATCTAATCTGTTGGGTTTTTATTTCTTATGAGGTCGACCAGTTGTCTATTATTATTTTTTTTACTACGCATCAAGCTGCACTGCTTGTCTTTGCTCCTGTGTGCTAAAGCACTCTCGCCTTTTCCACTTATTTTTGTTTTTGATTTCTTTTTGATTTATTTTGTCAATTTAAAAAAAAAATACGCATCGTGCTGTGCTGTGTGTGTTTGCTTGAGTGCATTCGCGCGCTCTCGCTTTCTCCACTTTACAATTTTTTTTGTTATTATTTATCTATTCCTGAGAGTTTATCTTATTTTTTTATTTGTTTATTTAATGAAGTCAACCAGTTGCCTGCCCTTCCTTCCATTATCCGTCACCGAGACAAACTGAACAAAGTTCTGAGGTCGACCTTGTAAAGATAAGGATTCAGGTCTGTCTGCTGTTTACCTTTGCTCCTGCCCGCACTGCCCTTCTCTCCACATTTATGTGTTTGTTTGTTTGTCTATCTAATCTTTTGGGTTTTTATTTCTAATGAGGTCGACCAGTTGTCTATTTATTATTTTTTTTACTACGCATCAAGCTGCGCTGCTTGTCTTTGCTCCTGTGTGCTCGCGCACTCTCGCCTTTTCCACTTATTTTTATTTTTGATTTATTTTTGATTTATTTTGTCAATTTTAAAAAAAAAATACGCATCGTGCTGTGCTGTTTGTGTTTTGCTTGAGTGCATTCGCGCGCTCTCGCTTTCTCCACTTTACATTTTTTTTGTTATTTTTATCTATTCCTGAGAGTTTATCTTATTTTTTATTTGTTTATTTAAATGAAGTCGACCAGTTGCCTGCCCTTCCTTCCATTATCCGTCACCGAGATAAACTGAACAAAGTTCTGAGGTCGACCTTGTAAAGATAAGGATTCAGGTCTGTCTGCTGTTTACCTTTGCTCCTGCGCGCACTGCCCTTCTCTCCACATTGATGTGTTTGTTTGTTTGTCTATCTAATCTGTTGGGTTTTTATTTCTAATGAGGTCGACCAGTTGTCTATTCATTATTTTTTTTACTACGCATCAAGCTGCACTGCTTGTCTTTGTTCCTGTGTGCTAAAGCACTCTCGCCTTTTCCACTTATTTTTGTTTTTGATTTATTTTTTATTTATTTTGTCAATTTAAAAAAAAACGCATCGTGCTGTGCTGTTTGTGTTTTGCTTGAGTGCATTCGCGCGCTCTCGCTTTCTCCACTTTACAATTTTTTTGTTATTATTTATCTATTCCTGAGAGTTTATCTTAGTTTTTATTTGTTTATTTAAATGAAGTCGACCAGTTGCCTGCCCTTCCTTCCTTAATCCGTCACCGAGACAAACTGAACAAAGTTCTGAGGTCGACCTTGTAAAGATAAGGATTCAGGTCTGTCTGCTGTTTACCTTTGCTCCTGCGCGCACTGCCCTTCTCTCCACATTTCTGTGTTTGTTTGTTTGTCTATCTAATCTTTTGGGTTTTTATTTCTAATGAGGTCGACCAGTTGTCTATTTATTATTTTTTTTACTACGCATCACGCTGCGCTGCTTGTCTTTGCTCCTGTGTGCTTGCGCACTCTCACCTTTTCCACTTATTTTTATTTTTGATTTATTTTTGATTTATTTTTTCAATTTAAAAAAAAAATACGCATCGTGCTGTGCTGTTTGGGTTTGCTTGAGTGCATTCGCGCGCTCTCGCTTTCTCCACTTTACAATTTTTTTGTTATTATTTATCTATTCCTGAGAGTTTATCTTATTTTTTATTTGTTTATTTAAATGAAGTCGACCAGTTGCCTGCCCTTCCTTCCATTATCCGTCACCGAGACAAACTCAACAAAGTTCTGAGGTCGACCTTGTAAAGATAAGGATTCAGGTCTGTCTGCTGTTTACCTTTGCTCCTGCGCGCACTGCCCTTCTCTCCACATTTATGTGTTTGTTTGTTTGTCTATCTAATCTTTTGGGTTTTTATTTCTAATGAGGTCGACCAGTTGTCTATTTATTATTTTTTTTTACTACGCATCAAGCAGCGCTGCTTGTCTTTGCTCCTGTGTGCTCGCGCACTCGCCTTTTCCACTTGTTTTTATCTTTGATTTATTTTTGATTTATTTTGTCAATTTAAAAAAAATACACATCGTGCTGTGCTGTGTGTGTTTGCTTGAGTGCATTCGCGCGCTCTCGCTTTCTCCACTTTACAATTTTTTTGTTATTATTTATCTATTCCTGAGAGTTTATCTTATTTTTTATTTGTTTTATTTAAATGAAGTCGACCAGTTGCCTGCCCTTCCTTCCATTATCCGTCACCGATACAAACTGAACAAAGTTCTGAGGTTGACCTTGTAAAGATAAGGATTCAGGTATGTCTGCTGTTTACCTTTGCTCCTGCGCGCTCTGCCCTTCTCTCCACATTATGTGTTTGTTTGTTTGTCTATCTAATCTTTTGGGTTTTTATTTCTAATGAGGTCGACCAGTTGACTATTTATTATTTTTTTTACTACGCATCAAGCTGCGCTGCTTGTCTTTGCTCCTGTGTGCTCGCGCACTCTCGCCTTTTCCACTTATTTTTATTTTTGATTTATTTTTGATTTATTTTGTCAATTTAAAAAAAAAATACGCATCGTGCTGTGCTGTTTGTGTTTGCTTGAGTGCATTCGCGCGCTCTCGCTTTCTCCACTTTACATTTTTTTTGTTATTTTTTATCTATTCCTGAGAGTTTACCTTATTTTTTATTTGTTTTATTTAAATGAAGTCGACCAGTTGCCTGCCCTTCCTTCCATTATCCGTCACCGAGACAAACTGAACAAAGTTGTGAGGTCGGCCTTGTAAAGATAAGGATTCAGGTCTGTCTGCTGTTTACCTTTGCTCCTGCGCGCACTGCCCTTCTCTCCACATTTATGTGTTTGTTTGTTTGTCTATCTAATCTTTTGGGTTTTTATTTCTAATGAGGTCGACCAGTTGTCTATTTATTATTTTTTTTACTACGCATCAAGCTGCGATGCTTGTCTTTGCTCCTGTGTGCTCGCGCACTCTCGCCTTTTCCACTTATTTTTATTTTTGATTTATTTTTTCAATTTAAAAAAAAATACGCATCGTGCTGTGCTGTTGTGTTTTGCTTGAGTGCATTCGCGCGCTCTCGCTTTCTCCACTTTACAATTTTTTTGTTATTATTTATCTATTCCTGAGAGTTTATCTTATTTTTTATTTGTTTATTTAAATGAAGTCGACCAGTTGCCTGCCCTTCCTTCCATTATCCGTCACCGAGATAAACTGAACAAAGTTCTGAGGTCGACCTTGTAAAGATAAGGATTCAGGTCTGTCTGCTGTTTACCTTTGCTCCTGCGCGCACTGCCCTTCTCTCCACATTTATGTGTTTGTTTGTTTGTCTATCTAACCTGTTGGGTTTTTATTTCTAATGAGGTCGACCAGTTGTCTATTTATTATTTTTTTTACTACGCATCAAGCTGCACTGCTTGTCTTTGCTCCTGTGTGCTAAAGCACTCTCGCCTTTTCCACTTATTTTTGTTTTTGATTTATTTTTTATTTATTTTGTCAATTTAAAAAAAAAAAACGCATCGTGCTGTGCTGTTTGTGTTTGCTTGAGTGCATTCGCGCGCTCTCGCTTTCTCCACTTTACAATTTTTTTGTTATTATTTATCTATTCCTGAGAGTTTATCTTAGTTTTTATTTGTTTATTTATATGAAGTCGACCAGTTGACTGCCCTTCCTTCCTTAATCCGTCACCGAGACAAACTGAACAAAGTTCTGAGGTCGACCTTGTAAAGATAAGGATTCATGTCTGTCTGCTGTTTACCTTTGCTCCTGCGCGCACTGCCCGTCTCTCCACATTTCTGTGTTTGTTTGTTTGTCTATCTAATCTTTTGGGTTTTTATTTCTAATGAGGTCGACCAGTTGTCTATTTATTATTTTTTTTACTACGCATCAAGCTGCGCTGCTTGCCTTTGCTCCTGTGTGCTCGCGCACTCTCGCCTTTCCCACTTATTTTTATTTTTGATTTATTTTTGATTTATTTTGTCAATTTTAAAAAAAATACGCATCGTGCTGTCTGTTGGTTTGTGTTTGCTTGAGTGCATTCGCGCGCTCTCGCTTTCTCCACTTTACAATTTTTTGTTATTATTTATCTATTCCTGAGAGTTTACCTTATTTTTTTTTGTTTATTTAAATGAAGTCGACCAGTTGCCTGCCCTTCCTTCCATTATCCGTCACCGAGACAAACTGAACAAAGTTCTGAGGTCGACCTTGAAAAGATAAGGATTCAGGTCTGTCTGCTGTTTACCTTTGCTCCTGCGCGCACTGCCCTTCTCTCCACATTGATGTGTTTGTTTGTTTGTCTATCTAATCTTTTGGGTTTTTATTACTAATGAGGTCGACTAGTTGTCTATTTATTATTTTTTTTACTACGCATCAAGCTGCGCTGCTTTGTCTTTGCTCCTGTGTGCTCGCGCACTCTCGCCTTTTCCACTTATTTTTATTTTTGATTTATTTTTGATTTATTTTGTCAATTTTAAAAAAAAAATACGCATCGTGCTGTGCTGTTTGTGTTTGCTTGAGTGCATTCGCGCGCTCTCGCTTTCTCCACTTTACATTTTTTTTGTTATTTTTTATCTATTCCTGAGAGTTTATCTTATTTTTTTATTTGTTTATTTAAATGAAGTCGACCAGTTGCCTGCCCTTCCTTCCATTATCCGTCACCGAGACAAACTGAACAAAGATGTGAGGTCGGCCTTGTAAAGATAAGGATTCAGGTCTGTCTGCTGTTTACCTTTGCTCCTGCGCGCACTGCCCTTCTCTCCACATTTATGTGTTTTGTTTGTTTGTCTAATCTAATCTTTTGGGTTTTTATTTCTAATGAGGTCGACCAGTTGTCTATTTATTATTTTTTTTACTACGCATCAAGCTGCGATGCTTGTCTTTGCTCCTGTGTGCTCGCGCACTCTCGCCTTTTCCACTTATTTTTATTTTTGATTTATTTTTTCAATTTAAAAAAAAAATACGCATCGTGCTGTGCTGTTTGTGTTTGCTTGAGTGCATTCGCGCGCTCTCGCTTTCTCCACTTTACAATTTTTTTGTTATTATTTATCTATTCCTGAGAGTTTATCTTATTTTTTATTTGTTTATTTAAATGAAGTCGACCAGTTGCCTGGCCTTCCTTCCATTATCCGTCACCGAGATAAACTGAACAAAGTTCTGAGGTCGACCTTGTAAAGATAAGGATTCAGGTCTGTCTGCTGTTTACCTTTGCTCCTGCGCGCACTGCCCTTCTCTCCACATTTATGTGTTTGTTTGTTTGTCTATCTAATCTGTTGGGTTTTTATTTCTAATGAGGTCGACCAGTTGTCTATTTATTATTTTTTTTACTACGCATCAAGCTGCACTGCTTGTCTTTGCTCCTGTGTGCTAAAGCACTCTCGCCTTTTCCACTTATTTTGTTTTTGATTTATTTTTTATTTATTTTGTCAATTTAAAAAAAAAAACGCATCGTGCTGTGCTGTTTGTGTTTGCTTGAGTGCATTCGCGCGCTCTCGCTTTCTCCACTTTACAATTTTTTTGTTATTATTTATCTATTCCTGAGAGTTTATCTTAGTTTTTATTTGTTTATTTAAATGAAGTCGACCAGTTGCCTGCCCTTCCTTCCTTAATCCGTCACCGAGACAAACTGAACAAAGTTCTGAGGTCGACCTTGTAAAGATAAGGATTCAGGTCTGTCTGCTGTTTACCTTTGCTCCTGCGCGCACTGCCCTTCTCTCCACATTTCTGTGTTTGTTTGTTTGTCTATCTAATCTTTTGGGTTTTTATTTCTAATGAGGTCGACCAGTTGTCTATTTATTATATTTTTTACTACGCATCAAGCTGCGCTGCTTGCCTTTGCTCCTGTGTGCTCGCGCACTCTCGCCTTTCCCACTTATTTTTATTTTTGATTTATTTTTGATTTATTTTGTCAATTTTAAAAAAAAATACGCATCGTGCTGTGCTGTTTGTGTTTGCTTGAGTGCATTCGCGCGCTCTCGCTTTCTCCACTTTACAATTTTTTGTTATTATTTATCTATTCCTGAGAGTTTACCTTATTTTTTTTTTGTTTATTAAATGAAGTCGACCAGTTGCCTGCCTTCCTTCCATTATCCGTCACCGAGACAAACTGAACAAAGTTCTGAGGTCGACCTTGAAAAGATAAGGATTCAGGTCTGTCTGCTGTTTACCTTTGCTCCTGCGCGCACTGCCCTTCTCTCCACATTGATGTGTTTGTTTGTTTGTCTATCTAATCTTTTGGGTTTTTATTACTAATGAGGTCGACTAGTTGTCTATTTATTATTTTTTTTACTACGCATCAAGCTGCGCTGCTTGTCTTTGCTCCTGTGTGCTCGCGCACTCTCGCCTTTTCCACTTATTTTTATTTTTGATTTATTTTTGATTTATTTTGTCAATTTAAAAAAAAATACGCATCGTGCTGTGCTGTTTGTGTTTGCTTGAGTGCATTCGCGCGCTCTCGCTTTCTCCACTGTACATTTTTTTTGTTATTTTTTATCTATTCCTGAGAGTTTATCTTATTTTTTATTTGTTTATTTAAATGAAGTCGACCAGTTGCCTGCCCTTCCTTCCATTATCCGTCACCGAGACAAACTGAACAAAGTTGTGAGGTCGGCCTTGTAAAGATAAGGATTCAGGTCTGTCTGCTGTTTACCTTTGCTCCTGCGCGCACTGCCCTTCTCTCCACATTTATGTGTTTGTTTGTTTGTCTATCTAATCTTTTGGGTTTTTATTCTATTGAGGTCGACCAGTTGTCTATTTATTATTTTTTTACTACGCATCAAGCTGCGCTGCTTGTCTTTGCTCCTGTGTGCTCGCGCACTCTCGCCTTTTCCACTTATTTATATTTTTAATTTATTTTGTCAATTTTAAAAAAAAATACGCATCGTGCTGTGCTGTTTGTGTTTGCTTGAGTGCATTCGCGCGCTCTCGCTTTCTCCACTTTACAAGTTTTTTGTTATTATTTATCTATTCCTGAGAGTTTATCTTATTTTTTATTTGTTTATTTAAATGAAGTCGACCAGTTGCCTGCCCTTCCTTCCATTATCCTTCACCGAGACAAACTGAACAAAGTTCTGAGGTCGACCTTGTAAAGATAAGGATTCAGGTCTGTCTGCTGTTTTACCTTTGCTCCTGCGCGCACTGCCCTTCTCTCCACATTTATGTGTTTGTTTGTTTGTCGATCTAATCTTTTGGGTTTTTATTTCTATTGAGGTCGACCAGTTGTCTATTTATTATTTTTTTTACTACGCATCAAGCTGCGCTGCTTTCTTTGCTCCTGTGTGCTCGCGCACACTCGCCTTTTCCACTTATTTTTATTTTTGATTCATTTTCTCAATTTTTAAAAAAAATACGCATCGTGCTGTGCTGTTTGTGTTTGCTTGAGTGCATTCGCGCGCTCTCGCTTTCTCCACTTTACAATTTTTTTTGTTGTTATTTATCTATTCCCTGAGAGTTTATCTTATTTTTTATTTGTTTATTTAAATGAAGTCGATCAGTTGCCTGCCCTTCCTTCCATTATCCGTCACCGAGACAAACTGAACAAAGTTCTGATGTCGACCTTGTAAAGATAAGGATTCAGGTCTGTCTGCTGTTTACCTTTGCTCCTGCGCGCACTGCCCTTCTCTCCACAATTATGTGTTTGTTTGTTTGTCTATCTAATCTTTTGGGTTTTTATTTCTAATGAGGTCGACTAGTTGTCTATTTATTATTTTTTTTTACTTCGCATCAAGCTGCGCTGCTTGTCTTTGCTCCTGTGTGCTCGCGCACTCTCGCCTTTCCCACTTATTTTATTTTTGATTTATTTTTGATTTATTTTGTCAATTTTAAAAAAAAATACGCATCGTGCTGTGCTGTTTGTGTTTGCTTGAGTGCATTCGCGCGCTCTCGCTTTCTCCACTTTACAATTTTTTTGTTATTATTTATCTATTCCTGAGAGTTTATCTTATTTTTTATTTGTTTATTTAAATGAAGTCGACCAGTTGCCTGCCCTTCCTTCCATTATCCGTCACGGAGACAAACTGAACAAAGTTGTGAGGTCGACCTTGTAAAGATAAGGATTCAGGTCTGTCTGCTGTTTACCTTTGCTCCTGCGCGCACTGCCCTTCTCTCCACATTTATGTGTTTGTTTGTTTGTCTATCTAATCTTTTGGGTTTTTATTTCTAATGAGGTCGACCAGTTGTCTATTTATTATTTTTTTTACTACGCATCAAGCTGCGCTGCTTGTCTTTGCTGCTGTGTGCTCGCGCACTCTCGCCTTTTCCACTCATTTTTATTTTTGATTTATTTTTTCAATTTTAAAAAAAATACGCATCGTGCTGTGCTGTTTGTGTTTGCTTGAGTGCATTCGCGCGCTCTCGCTTTCTCCACTTTACAATTTTTTTGTTATTATTTATCTATTCCTGAGAGTTTATCTCATTTTTTATTTGTTTATTTAAATGAAGTCGACCTGTTGCCTGCCCTTCCTTCCATTATCCGTCACCGAGACAAACTGAACAAAGTTCTGAGGTCGACCTTGTAAAGATAAGGATTCAGGTCTGTCTGCTGTTTACCTTTGCTCCTGCGCGCACTGCCCTTCTCTCCACATTTATGTGTTTGTTTGTTTGTCTATCTAATCTTTTGGGTTTTTATTTCTAATGAGGTCGACCAGTTGTCTATTTATTATTTTTTTTTACTACGCATCAAGCTGCGCTGCTTGTCTTTGCTCCTGTGTGCAAGCGCACTCTCGCCTTTTCCACTTATTTTTATTTTTGATTTATTTTTCAATTTAAAAAAAAATACGCATCGTGCTGTGCTGTTTGTGTTTGCTTGAGTGCATTCGCGCGCTCTCGCTTTCTCCACTTTACAATTTTTTTGTTATTATTTATCTATTCCTGAGAGTTTATCTTATTTTTTATTTGTTTATTTAAATGAAGTCGACCAGTTGCCTGCCCTTCCTTCCATTATCCGTCACCGAGACAAACTGAACAAAGTTCTGAGGTCGACCTTGTAAAGATAAGGATTCAGGTCTGTCTGCTGTTTACCTTTGCTCCTGCGCGCACTGCCCTTCTCTCCACATTTATGTGTTTGTTTCTTTGTCTATCTAATCTTTTGGGTTTTTATTTCTAATGAGGTCGACCAGTTGTCTATTTATTATTTTTTTTACTACGCATCAAGCTGCGCTGCTTGTCTTTGCTCCTGTGTGCTCGCGCACTCTCGCCTTTTCCACTTATTTTTATTTTTGATTTATTTTTCATTTATTTTGTCAATTAAAAAAAAAATACGCATCGTGCTGTGCTGTTTGTGTTTGCCGGAGTGCATTCGCGCGCTCTCGCTTTCTCCACTTTACAATGTTTTTGTTATTATTTATCTATTCCTGAGAGTTTATCTTATTTTTTATTTGTTTATTTAAATGAAGTCGACCAGTTGCCTACCCTTCCTTCCATTATCCGTCACCGAGACAAACTGAACAAAGTTCTGAGGTCGACCTTGTAAAGATAAGGATTCAGGTCTGTCTGCTGTTTAACTTTGCTCCTGCGCGCACAGCCCTTCTCTCCACATTTATGTGTTTGTTTGTTTGTCTATCTAATCTTTTGGGTTTTTATTTCTATTGAGTTCGACCAGTTGTCTATTTATTATTTTTTTTACTACGCATCAAGCTGCGCTGCTTGTCTTTGCTCCTGTGTGCTCGCGCTCACTCGCCTTTTCCACTTATTTTTATTTTTGATTTATGTTCTCAATTTTTAAAAAAAATACGCATCGTGCTGTGCTGTTTGTGTTTGCTTGAGTGCATTTGCGCGCTCTCGCTTTCTCCACTTTACAATTTTTTTGGTATTATTCATCTATTCCTGAGAGTTTATCTTATTTTTTATTTGTTTATTTAAATGAAGTCGACCAGTTGCCTGCCCTTCCTTCCATTATCCGTCACCGAGACAAACTGAACAAAGTTCTGAGGTCGACCTTGTAAAGATAAGGATTCAGGTCTGTCTGCTGTTTACATTTGCTCCTGCGCGCACTGCCCTTCTCTCCACAATTATGTGTTTGTTTGTTTGTCTATCTAATCTTTTGGGTTTTTATTTCTAATGAGGTCGACCAGTTGTCTATTTATTATTTTTTTTACTACGCATCAAGCTGCGCTGCTTGTCTTTGCTCCTCTGTGCTCGCGCACTCTCGCCTTTTCCACTTATTTTTATTTTTGATTTATTTTTGATTTATTTTGTCAATTTTAAAAAAAAATACGCATCGTGCTGTGCTGTTTGTGTTTGCTTGAGTGCATTCGCGCGCTCTCGCTTTCTCCACTTTACAAGTTTTTTGTTATTATTTATCTATTCCTGAGAGTTTATCTTATTTTTTATTTGTTTATTTAAATGAAGTCGACCAGTTGCCTGCCCTTCCTTCCATTATCCGTCACCGAGACAAACTGAACAAAGTTCTGAGGTCGACCTTGTAAAGATAAGGATTCAGGTCTGTCTGCTGTTTACCTTTGCTCCTGCGCGCACTGCCCTTCTCTCCACATTTATGTGTTTGTTTCTTTGTCTATCTAATCTTTTGGGTTTTTATTTCTAATGAGGTCGACCAGTTGTCTATTTATTATTTTTTTTACTACGCATCAAGCTGCGCTGCTTTTGTTTGCTCCTGTGTGCTCGCGCACTCTCGCCTTTTCCACTTATTTTTATTTTTGATTTATTTTTGATTTATTTTGTCAATTTAAAAAAAATACGCATCGTGTTGTGCTGTTTGTGTTTGCTTGAGTGCATTCGCGCGCTCTCTCTTTCTCCACTTTACAATTTTTTTGTTATTATTTATCTATTCCTGAGAGTTTATCTCATTTTTTATTTGTTTATTTAAATGAAGTCGACCAGTTGCCTGCCCTTCCTTCCATTATCCGTCACCGAGACAAACTGAACAAAGTTCTGAGGTCGACCTTGTAAAGATAAGGATTCAGGTCTGTCTGCTGTTTACCTTTGCTCCTGCGCGCACTACCCTTCTCTCCACAATTATGTGTTTGTTTGTTTGTCTATCTAATCTTTTCGGTTTTTATTTCTAATGAGGTCGACCAGTTGTCTATTTATTATTTTTTTTACTACGCATCAAGCTGCGCTGCTTGTCTTTGCTCCTGTGTGCTCGCGCACTCTCGCCTTTTCCACTTATTTATATTTTTGATTTATTTTGTCAATTTTAAAAAAAAATACGCATCGTGCTGTGCTGTTTGTGTTTGCTTGAGTGCATTCGCGCGCTCTCGCTTTCTCCACTTTACAAGTTTTTTGTTATTATTTATCTATTCCTGAGAGTTTATCTTATTTTTTATTTGTTTATTTAAATGAAGTCGACCAGTTGCCTGCCCTTCCTTCCATTATCCGTCACCGAGACAAACTGAACAAAGTTCTGAGGTCGACCTTGTAAAGATAAGGATTCAGGTCTGTCTGCTGTTTACCTTTGCTCCTGCGCGCACTGCCCTTCTCTGCACATTTATGTGTTTGTTTCTTTGTCTATCTAATCTTTTGGGTTTTTATTTCTAATGAGGTCGACCAGTTGTCTATTTATTATTTTTTTTACTACGCATCAAGCTTCGCTGCTTGTCTTTGCTCCTGTGTGCTCGCGCACTCTCGCCTTTTCCACTTATTTTTATTTTTGATTTATTTTTTCAATTTTAAAAAAAAATACGCATCGTGCTGTGCTGTTTGTGTTTGCTTGAGTGCATTCGCGCGCTCTCGCTTTCTCCACTTTACAATTTTTTTGTTATTATTTATCTATTCCTGAGAGTTTATCTTATTTTTTATTTGTTTATTTAAATGAAGTCGACCTGTTGCCTGCCCTTCCTTCCATTATCCGTCACCGAGACAAACTGAACAAAGTTCTGAGGTCGACCTTGTAAAGATAAGGATTCAGGTCTGTCTGCTGTTTACCTTTGCTCCTGCGCGCACTGCCCTTCTCTCCACATTTATGTGTTTGTTTGTTTGTCTATCTAATCTTTTGGGTTTTTATTTCTAATGAGGTCGACCAGTTGTCTATTTATTATTTTTTTTTACTACGCATCAAGCTGCGCTGCTTGTCTTTGCTCCTGTGTGCAAGCGCACTCTCGCCTTTTCCACTTATTTTTATTTTTGATTTATTTTGTCAATTTAAAAAAAAATACGCATCGTGCTGTGCTGTTTGTCTTTGCTTGAGTGCATTCGCGCGCTCTCGCTTTCTCCACTTTACAATTTTTTTGTTATTATTTATCTATTCCTTAGAGTTTAACTTATTTTTTATTTGTTTATTTAAATGAAGTCGACCAGTTGCCTGCCCTTCCTTCCATTATCCGTCACCGAGACAAACTGAACAAAGTTGTGAGGTCGACCTTGTAAAGATAAGGATTCAGGTCTGTCTGCTGTTTACCTTTGCTCCTGCGCGCACTGCCCTTCTCTCCACATTTATGTGTTTGTTTGTTTGTCTATCTAATCTTTTGGGTTTTTATTTCTAATGAGGTCGACCAGTTGTCTATTTATTATTTTTTTACTACGCATCAAGCTGCACTGCTTGTCTTTGCTCCTGTGTGCTCGCGCACTCTCGCCTTTTCCACTTATTTTTATTTTTGATTTATTTTTCATTTATTTTGTCAATTAAAAAAAAATACGCATCGTGCTGTGCTGTTTGTGTTTGCCGGAGTGCATTCGCGCTCTCGCGCTTTCTCCACTTTACAATGTTTTTGTTATTATTTATCTATTCCTGAGAGTTTATCTTATTTTTTATTTGTTTATTTAAATGAAGTCGACCAGTTGCCTACCCTTCCTTCCATTATCCGTCACCGAGACAAACTGAACAAAGTTCTGAGGTCGACCTTGTAAAGATAAGGATTCAGGTCTGTCTGCTGTTTAACTTTGCTCCTGCGCGCACAGCCCTTCTCTCCACATTTATGTGTTTGTTTGTTTGTCTATCTAATCTTTTGGGTTTTTATTTCTATTGAGTACGACCAGTTGTCTATTTATTATTTTTTTTACTACGCATCAAGCTGCGCTGCTTGTCTTTGCTCCTGTGTGCTCGCGCTCACTCGCCTTTTCCACTTATTTTTATTTTTGATTTATTTTCTCAATTTTTAAAAAAAATACGCATCGTGCTGTGCTGTTTGTGTTTGCTTGAGTGCATTCGCGCGCTCTCGCTTTCTCCACTTTACAATTTTTTTGGTATTATTCATCTATTCCTGAGAGTTTATCTTATTTTTTATTTGTTTATTTAAATGAAGTCGACCAGTTGCCTGCCCTTCCTTCCATTATCCGTCACCGAGACAAACTGAACAAAGTTCTGAGGTCGACCTTGTAAAGATAAGGATTCAGGTCTGTCTGCTGTTTACATTTGCTCCTGCGCGCACTGCCCTTCTCTCCACAATTATGTGTTTGTTTGTTTGTCTATCTAATCTTTTGGGATTTTATTTCTAATGAGGTCGACCAGTTGTCTATTTATTATTTTTTTTACTACGCATCAAGCTGCGCTGCTTGTCTTTGCTCTTGTATGCTCGCGCACTCTCGCCTTTTCCACTTATTTTTATTTTTGATGTATTTTTGATTTATTTTGTCAATTTAAAAAAAAATACGCATCGTGCTGTGCTGTTTGTGTTAGCTTGAGTGCATTCGGGCGCTCGCGCTTTCTCCACTTTATAATTTTTTTGTTATTATTTATCTATTCCTGAGTGTTTATCTTATTTTTTATTTGTTTATTAAAATGAAGTCGACCAGTTGCCTGCCCTTCCTTCCATTATCCGTCACCGAGACAAACTGAACAAAGTTCTGAGGTCGACCTTGTAAAGATAAGGATTCAGGTCTGTCTGCTGTTTACCTTTGCTCCTGCGCGCACTGCCCTTCTCTCCACATTTATGTGTTTGTTTGTCTATCTAATCTTTTGGGTTTTTATTTCTAATGAGGTCGACCAGTTGTCTATTTATTATTTTTTTTACTACGCATCAAGCTGCGCTGCTTGTCTTTGCTCCTCTGTGCTCGCGCACTCTCGCCTTTTCCACTTATTTTTATTTTTGATTTATTTTTGATTTATTTTGTCAATTTTAAAAAAAAATACGCATCGTGCTGTGCTGTTTGTGTTTGCTTGAGTGCATTCGCGCGCTCTCGCTTTCTCCACTTTACAATTTTTTTGTTATTATTTATCTATTCCTGAGAGTTTATCTTATTTTTTATTTGTTTATTTAAATGAAGTCGACCAGTTGCCTGCCCTTCCTTCCATTATCCGTCACCGAGACAAACTGAACAAAGTTGTGAGGTCGACCTTGTAAAGATAAGGATTCAGGTCTGTCTGCTGTTTACCTTTGCTCCTGCGCGCACTGCCCTTCTCTCCACATTTATGTGTTTGTTTGTTTGTCTATCTAATCTTTTGGGTTTTTATTTCTAATGAGGTCGACCAGTTGTCTATTTATTATTTTTTTTACTACGCATCAAGCTGCGCTGCTTGTCTTTGCTGCTGTGTGCTCGCGCACTCTCGCCTTTTCCACTCATTTTTATTTTTGATTTATTTTTTCAATTTTAAAAAAAATACGCATCGTGCTGTGCTGTTTGTGTTTGCTTGAGTGCATTCGCGCGCTCTCGCTTTCTCCACTTTACAATTTTTTTGTTATTATTTATCTATTCCTGAGAGTTTATCTCATTTTTTATTTGTTTATTTAAATGAAGTCGACCTGTTGCCTGCCCTTCCTTCCATTATCCGTCACCGAGACAAACTGAACAAAGTTCTGAGGTCGACCTTGTAAAGATAAGGATTCAGGTCTGTCTGCTGTTTACCTTTGCTCCTGCGCGCACTGCCCTTCTCTCCACATTTATGTGTTTGTTTGTTTGTCTATCTAATCTTTTGGGTTTTTATTTCTAATGAGGTCGACCAGTTGTCTATTTATTATTTTTTTTTACTACGCATCAAGCTGCGCTGCTTGTCTTTGCTCCTGTGTGCAAGCGCACTCTCGCCTTTTCCACTTATTTTTATTTTTGATTTATTTTGTCAATTTTAAAAAAAATACGCATCGTGCTGTGCTGTTTGTGTTTGCTTGAGTGCATTCGCGCGCTCTCGCTTTCTCCACTTTACAATTTTTTTGTTATTATTTATCTATTCCTGAGAGTTTATCTTATTTTTTATTTGTTTATTTAAATGAAGTCGACCAGTTGCCTGCCCTTCCTTCCATTATCCGTCACCGAGACAAACTGAACAAAGTTCTGAGGTCGACCTTGTAAAGATAAGGATTCAGGTCTGTCTGCTGTTTACCTTTGCTCCTGCGCGCACTGCCCTTCTCTCCACATTTATGTGTTTGTTTCTTTGTCTATCTAATCTTTTGGGTTTTTATTTCTAATGAGGTCGACCAGTTGTCTATTTATTATTTTTTTTACTACGCATCAAGCTGCGCTGCTTGTCTTTGCTCCTGTGTGCTCGCGCACTCTCGCCTTTTCCACTTATTTTTATTTTTGATTTATTTTTCATTTATTTTGTCAATTAAAAAAAAAATACGCATCGTGCTGTGCTGTTTGTGTTTGCCGGAGTGCATTCGCGCGCTCTCGCTTTCTCCACTTTACAATGTTTTTGTTATTATTTATCTATTCCTGAGAGTTTATCTTATTTTTTATTTGTTTATTTAAATGAAGTCGACCAGTTGCCTACCCTTCCTTCCATTATCCGTCACCGAGACAAACTGAACAAAGTTCTGAGGTCGACCTTGTAAAGATAAGGATTCAGGTCTGTCTGCTGTTTAACTTTGCTCCTGCGCGCACAGCCCTTCTCTCCACATTTATGTGTTTGTTTGTTTGTCTATCTAATCTTTTGGGTTTTTATTTCTATTGAGTTCGACCAGTTGTCTATTTATTATTTTTTTTACTACGCATCAAGCTGCGCTGCTTGTCTTTGCTCCTGTGTGCTCGCGCTCACTCGCCTTTTCCACTTATTTTTATTTTTGATTTATTTTCTCAATTTTTAAAAAAAATACGCATCGTGCTGTGCTGTTTGTGTTTGCTTGAGTGCATTCGCGCGCTCTCGCTTTCTCCACTTTACAATTTTTTTGGTATTATTCATCTATTCCTGAGAGTTTATCTTATTTTTTATTTGTTTATTTAAATGAAGTCGACCAGTTGCCTGCCCTTCCTTCCATTATCCGTCACCTAGACAAACTGAACAAAGTTCTGAGGTCGACCTTGTAAAGATAAGGATTCAGGTCTGTCTGCTGTTTACATTTGCTCCTGCGCGCACTGCCCTTCTCTCCACAATTATGTGTTTGTTTGTTTGTCTATCTAATCTTTTGGGATTTTATTTCTAATGAGGTCGACCAGTTGTCTATTTATTATTTTTTTTACTACGCATCAAGCTGCGCTGCTTGTCTTGGCTCTTGTATGCTCGCGCACTCTCGCCTTTTCCACTTATTTTTATTTTTGATTTATTTTTGATTTATTTTGTCAATTTAAAAAAAAATACGCATCGTGCTGTGCTGTTTGTGTTAGCTTGAGTGCATTCGGGCGCTCTCGCTTTCTCCACTTTATAATTTTTTTGTTATTATTTATCTATTCCTGAGTGTTTATCTTATTTTTTATTTGTTTATTAAAATGAAGTCGACCAGTTGCCTGCCCTTCCTTCCATTATCCGTCACCGAGACAAACTGAACAAAGTTCTGAGGTCGACCTTGTAAAGATAAGGATTCAGGTCTGTCTGCTGTTTACCTTTGCTCCTGCGCGCACTGCCCTTCTCTCCACATTTATGTGTTTGTTTGTTTGTCTATCTAATCTTTTGGGTTTTTATTTCTAATGAGGTCGACCAGTTGTCTATTTATTATTTTTTTTACTACGCATCAAGCTGCGCTGCTTGTCTTTGCTCCTCTGTGCTCGCGCACTCTCGCCTTTTCCACTTATTTTTATTTTTGATTTATTTTTGATTTATTTTGTCAATTTTAAAAAAAAATACGCATCGTGCTGTGCTGTTTGTGTTTGCTTGAGTGCATTAGCGCGCTCTCGCTTTCTCCACTTTACAATTTTTTTGTTATTATTTATCTATTCCTGAGAGTTTATCTTATTTTTTATTTGTTTATTTAAATGAAGTCGACCAGTTGCCTGCCCTTCCTTCCATTATCCGTCACCGAGACAAACTGAACAAAGTTGTGAGGTCGACCTTGTAAAGATAAGGATTCAGGTCTCTCTGCTGTTTACCTTTGCTCCTGCGCGCACTGCCCTTCTCTCCACATTTATGTGTTTGTTTGTTTGTCTATCTAATCTTTTGGGTTTTTATTTCTAATGAGGTCGACCAGTTGTCTATTTATTATTTTTTTTACTACGCATCAAGCTGCGCTGCTTGTCTTTGCTGCTGTGTGCTCGCGCACTCTCGCCTTTTCCACTCATTTTTATTTTTGATTTATTTTTTCAATTTTAAAAAAAATACGCATCGTGCTGTGCTGTTTGTGTTTGCTTGAGTGCATTCGCGCGCTCTCGCTTTCTCCACTTTACAATTTTTTTGTTATTATTTATCTATTCCTGAGAGTTTATCTCATTTTTTATTTGTTTATTTAAATGAAGTCGACCTGTTGCCTGCCCTTCCTTCCATTATCCGTCACCGAGACAAACTGAACAAAGTTCTGAGGTCGACCTTGTAAAGATAAGGATTCAGGTCTGTCTGCTGTTTACCTTTGCTCCTGCGCGCACTGCCCTTCTCTCCACATTTATGTGTTTGTTTGTTTGTCTATCTAATCTTTTGGGTTTTTATTTCTAATGAGGTCGACCAGTTGTCTATTTATTATTTTTTTTTTACTACGCATCAAGCTGCGCTGCTTGTCTTTGCTCCTGTGTGCAAGCGCACTCTCGCCTTTTCCACTTATTTTTATTTTTGATTTATTTTGTCAATTTAAAAAAAAATACGCATCGTGCTGTGCTGTTTGTGTTTGCTTGAGTGCATTCGCGCGCTCTCGCTTTCTCCACTTTACAATTTTTTTGTTATTATTTATCTATTCCTGAGAGTTTATCTTATTTTTTATTTGTTTATTTAAATGAAGTCGACCAGTTGCCTGCCCTTCCTTCCATTATCCGTCACCGAGACAAACTGAACAAAGTTCTGAGGTCGACCTTGTAAAGATAAGGATTCAGGTCTGTCTGCTGTTTACCTTTGCTCCTGCGCGCACTGCCCTTCTCTCCACATTTATGTGTTTGTTTCTTTGTCTATCTAATCTTTTGGGTTTTTATTTCTAATGAGGTCGACCAGTTGTCTATTTATTATTTTTTTTACTACGCATCAAGCTGCGCTGCTTGTCTTTGCTCCTGTGTGCTCGCGCACTCTCGCCTTTTCCACTTATTTTTATTTTTGATTTATTTTTCATTTATTTTGTCAATTAAAAAAAAAAATACGCATCGTGCTGTGCTGTTTGTGTTTGCCGGAGTGCATTCGCGCGCTCTCGCTTTCTCCACTTTACAATGTTTTTGTTATTATTTATCTATTCCTGAGAGTTTATCTTATTTTTTATTTGTTTATTTAAATGAAGTCGACCAGTTGCCTACCCTTCCTTCCATTATCCGTCACCGAGACAAACTGAACAAAGTTCTGAGGTCGACCTTGTAAAGATAAGGATTCAGGTCTGTCTGCTGTTTAACTTTGCTCCTGCGCGCACTACCCTTCTCTCCACATTTATGTGTTTGTTTGTTTGTCTATCTAATCTTTTGGGTTTTTATTTCTAATGAGGTCGACCAGTTGTCTATTTATTATTTTTTTTTACTACGCATCAAACTGCGCTGCTTGTCTTTGCTCCTGTGTGCTCGTGCACTCTCGCCTTTTCCACTTATTTTTATTTTTGATTTCTTTTTGATTTATTTTGTCAATTTTTAAAAAAATACGCATCGTGCTGTGCTGTTTGTGTTTGCTTGAGTGCATTCGCGCGCTCTCGCTTTCTGCACTTTACAATTTTTTTGTTATTATTTATCTATTCCTGAGAGTTTATCTTATTTTTTATTTGTTTATTTAAATGAAGTCGACCAGTTGCCTGCCCTTCCTTCCATTATCCGTCACCGAGACAAACTGAACAAAGTTCTGAGGTCCACCTTGTAAAGATAAGGATTCAGGTCTGTCTGCTGTTTACCTTTGCTCCTGCGCGCACTGCCCTTCTCTCCACATTTATGTGTTTGTTTGTTTGTCTATCTAATCTTTTGGGTTTTTATTTCTAATGAGGTCGACCAGTTGTCTATTTATTATTTTTTTTTACTACGCATCAAGCTGCGCTGCTTGTCTTTGCTCCTGTGTGCTCGCGCACTCTCGCCTTTTCCACTTATTTTTATTTTTGATTTATTTTTTCAATTTAAAAAAAAATACGCATCGTGCTGTGCTGTTTGTGTTTGCTTGAGTGCATTCGCGCGCTCTCGCTTTCTCCACTTTACAATTTTTTTGGTATTATTCATCTATTCCTGAGAGTTTATCTTATTTTTTATTTGTTTATTTAAATGAAGTCGACCAGTTGCCTGCCCTTCCTTCCATTATCCGTCACCGAGACAAACTGAACAAAGTTCTGAGGTCGACCTTGTAAAGATAAGGATTCAGGTCTGTCTGCTGTTTACATTTGCTCCTGGGCGCACTGCCCTTCCCTCCACATTTATGTGTTTGTTTCTTTTTCTATCTAATCTTTTGGGTTTTTATTTCTACTGATTTCGACCAGTTGTCTATTTATTATTTTTTTTACTACGCATCAAGCTGCGCTGCTTGTCTTTGCTCCTGTGTGCTCGCGCTCACTCGCCTTTTCCACTTATTTTTATTTTTGATTTATTTTGTCAATTTTTAAAAAAAATACGCATCGTGCTGTGCTGTTTGTGTTTGCTTGAGTGCATTCGCCCGCTCTCGCTTTCTCCACTTTACAATTTTTTTTGTTGTTATTTATCTATTCCTGAGAGTTTATCTTATTTTTTATTTGTTTTTTTAAATGAAGTCCACCAGTTGCCTGCCCTTCCTTCCATTATCCGTCACCGAGACAAACTGAACAAATTTCTGAGGTCGACTTTGTAAAGATAAGGATTCAGGTCTGTCTGCTGTTTACCTTTGCTCCTGCGAGTACTGCCCTTCTCTCCACAATTATGTGTTTGTTTGTTTGTCTATGTAATCTTTTGGGATTTTATTTATAATGAGGTCGACCAGTTGTCTATTTATTATTTTTTTTACTACGCATCAAGCTGCGCAGCTTGTCTTTGCTCCTGTGTGCTCGCGCACTCTCGCCTTTTCCACTTATTTTTATTTTTGATTTATTTTTGATTTATTTTGTCAATTTAAAAAAAATACGCATCGTGCTGTGCTGTTTGTGTTAGCTTGAGTGCATTCGGGCGCTCTCGCTTTCTCCACTTTATAATTTTTTTGTTATTATTTATCTATTCCTGAGAGTTTATCTTATTTTTTATTTGTTTATTAAAATGAAGTCGACCAGTTGCCTGCCCTTCCTTCCATTATCCGTCACCGAGACAAACTGAACAAAGTTCTGAGGTCGACCTTGTAAAGATAAGGATTCAGGTCTGTCTGCTGTTTACCTTTGCTCCTGCGCGCACTGCCCTTCTCTCCACATTTATGTGTTTGTTTGTTTGTCTATCTAATCTTTTGGGTTTTTATTTCTAATGAGGTCGACCAGTTGTCTATTTATTATTTTTTTTTACTACGCATCAAGCTGCGCTGCTTGTCTTTGCTCCTGTGTGCTCGAGCACTCTCGCCTTTTCCACTTATTTTTATTTTTGATTTCTTTTTGATTTATTTTGTCAATTTTTAAAAAAATACGCATCGTGCTGTGCTGTTTGTGTTTGCTTGAGTGCATTCGCGCGCTCTCGCTTTCTCCACTTTACAATTTTTTTGTTATTATTTATCTATTCCTGAGAGTTTATCTTATTTTTTATTTGTTTATTTAAATGAAGTCGACCAGTTGCCTGCCCTTCCTTCCATTATCCGTCACCGAGACAAACTGAACAAAGTTCTGAGGTCGACCTTGTAAAGATAAGGATTCAGGTCTGTCTGCTGTTTACCTTTGCTCCTGCGCGCACTACCCTTCTCTCCACAATTATGTGTTTGTTTGCTTGTCTATCTAATCTTTTGGGTTTTTATTTCTAATGAGGTCGACCAGTTGTCTATTTATTATTTTTTTTACTACGCATCAAGCTGCGCTGCTTGTCTTTGCTCCTGTGTGCTCGCGCACTCTCGCCTTTTCCACTTATTTTTATTTTTGATTTATTTTGTCAATTTTAAAAAAAAATACGCATCGTGCTGTGCTGTTTGTGTTTGCTTGAGTGCATTCGCGCGCTCTCGCTTTCTCCACTTTACAATTTTTTTGTTATTATTTATCTATTCCTGAGAGTTTATCTTATTTTTTATTTGTTTATTTAAATGAAGTCGACCAGTTGCCTGCCCTTCCTTCCATTATACGTCACCGAGACAAACTGAACAAAGTTCTGAGGTCGACCTTGTAAAGATAAGGATTCAGGTCTGTCTGCTGTTTACCTTTGCTCCTGCGCGCACTGCCCTTCTCTCCACATTTATGTGTTTGTTTCTTTGTCTATCTAATCTTTTGGGTTTTTATTTCTAATGAGGTCGACCAGTTGTCTATTTATTATTTTTTTTACTACGCATCAAGCTGCGCTGCTTGTCTTTGCTCCTGTGTGCTCGCGCACTCTCGCCTTTTCCACTTATTTTTATTTTTGATTTATTTTTTCAATTTAAAAAAAAAATACGCATCGTGCTGTGCTGTTTGTGTTTGCTTGAGTGCATTCGCGCGCTCTCGCTTTCTCCACTTTACAATTTTTTTGTTATTATTTATCTATTCCTGAGAGTTTATCTTATTTTTTATTTGTTTATTTAAATGAAGTCGACCAGTTGCCTGCCCTTCCTTCCATTATCCGTCACCGAGACAAACTGAACAAAGTTCTGAGGTCGACCTTGTAAAGAAAAGGATTCAGGTCTGTCTGCTGTTTACCTTTGCTCCTGCGCGCACTGCCCTTCTCTCCACATTTATGTGTTTGTTTGTTTGTCTATCTAATCTTTTGGGTTTTTATTTCTAATGAGGTCGACCAGTTGTCTATTTATTATTTTTTTTACTACGCATCAAGCTGCGCTGTTTGTCTTTGCTCCTGTGTGCAAGCGCACTCTCGCCTTTTCCACTTATTTTTATTTTTGATTTATTTTGTCAATTTTAAAAAAAATACGCATCGTGCTGTGCTGTTTGTGTTTGCTTGAGTGCATTCGCGCGCTCTCGCTTTCTCCACTTTACAATTTTTTTGTTATTATTTATCTATTCCTTAGAGTTTAACTTATTTTTTATTTGTTTATTTAAATGAAGTCGACCAGTTGCCTGCCCTTCCTTCCATTATCCGTCACCGAGACAAACTGAACAAAGTTCTGAGGTCGACCTTGTAAAGATAAGGATTCAGGTCTGTCTGCTGTTTACCTTTGCTCCTGCCCGCACTGCCCTTCTCTCCACATTTATGTGTTTGTTTGTTTGTCTATCTAATCTTTTGGGTTTTTATTTCTAATGAGGTCGACCAGTTGTCTATTTATTATTTTTTTTACTACGCATCAAGCTGCACTGCTTGTCTTTGCTCCTGTGTGCTTGCGCACTATCGCCTTTTCCACTTATTTTTATTTTTGATTTATTTTTGATTTATTTTGTCAATTAAAAAAAAATACGCATCGTGCTGTGCTGTTTGTGTTTGCCTGAGTGCATTCGCGCCCTCTCGCTTTCTCCACTTTAAAATGTTTTTGTTATTATATATCTATTCCTGAGAGTTTATCTTATTTTTTATTTGTTTATTTAAATGAAGTCGACCAGTTGCCTACCCTTCCTTCCATTATCCGTCACCGAGACAAACTGAACAAAGTTCTGAGGTCGACCTTGTAAAGATAAGGGTTCAGGTCTGTCTGCTGTTTAACTTTGCTCCTGCGCGCACTGCCCTTCTCTCCACATTTATGTGTTTGTTTGTTTGTCTATCTAATCTTTTGGGTTTTTATTTCTAATGAGGTCGACCAGTTGTCTATTTATTATTTTTTTTAACTACGCATCAAGCTGCGCTGCTTGTCTTTGCTCCTGTGTGCTCGTGCACTCTCGCCTTTTCCACTTATTTTTATTTTTGTTTTATTTTTGATTTATTTTGTCAATTTTTAAAAAAATACGCATCGTTCTGTGCTGTTTGTGTTTGCTTGAGTGCATTCGCGCGCTCTCGCTTTCTCCACTTTACAATTTTTTTTATTATTTATCTATTCCTGAGAGTTTATCTTATTTTTTATTTGTTTATTTAAATGAAGTCGACCAGTTGCCTGCCCTTCCTTCCATTATCCGTCACCGAGAGAAACTGAACAAAGTTCTGAGGTCGACCTTGTAAAGATAAGGATTCAGGTCTGTCTGCTGTTAACCTTTGCTCCTGCGCGCACTGCCCTTCTCTCCACATTTATGTGTTTGTTTGTTTGTCTATCTAATCTTTTGGGTTTTTATTTCTAATGAGGTCGACCAGTTGTCTATTTATTATTTTTTTTAATACGCATCAAGCTGCACTGCTTGTCTTTGCTCCGGTGTGCTCGCGCACTCTCGCCTTTTCCACTTATTTTTATTTTTGATTTATTTTTGATTTATTTTGTCAATTAAAAAAAAATACGCATCGTGCTGTGCTGTATGTGTTGGCCTGAGTGCATTCGCGCGCTCTCGCTTTCTCCACTTTACAATGTTTTTGTTATTATTTATCTATTCCTGAGAGTTTATCTTATTTTTTATTTGTTTATTTAAATGAAGTCGACCAGTTGCCTACCCTTCCTTCCATTATCCGTCACCGAGACAAACTGAACAAAGTTCTGAGGTCGACCTTGTAAAGATAAGGATTCAGGTCTGTCTGCTGTTTAACTTTGCTCCTGCGCGCACTGCCCTTCTCTCCACATTTATGTGTTTGTTTGTTTGTCTATCTAATCTTTTGGGTTTTTATTTCTAATGAGGTCGACCAGTTGTCTATTTATTATTTTTTTTACTACGCATCAAGCTGCGCTGCTTGTCTTTGCTCCTGTGTGCTCGTGCACTCTCGCCTTTTCCACTTATTTTTATTTTTGATTTCTTTTTTATTTATTTTGTCAATTTTTAAAAAAATACGCATCGTTCTGTGCTGTTTCTGTTTGCTTGAGTGCATTCGCGCGCTCTCGCTTTCTCCACTTTACAATTTTTTTTATTATTTATCTATTCCTGAGAGTTTATCTTATTTTTTATTTGTTTATTTAAATGAAGTCGACCAGTTGCCTGCCCTTCCTTCCATTATCCGTCACCGAGAGAAACTGAACAAAGTTCTGAGGTCGACCTTGTAAAGATAAGGATTCAGGTCTGTCTGCTGTTTACCTTTGCTCCTGCGCGCACTGCCCTTCTCTCCACATTTATGTGTTTGTTTGTTTGTCTATCTAATCTTTTGGGTTTTTATTTCTAATGAGGTCGACCAGTTGTCTATTTATTATTTTTTTACTACGCATCAAGCTGCGCTGCTTGTGTTTGCTCCTGTGTGCTCGCGCACTCTCGCCTTTTCCACTTATTTTTATTTTTGATTTATTTTTGATTTATTTTGTCAATTTAAAAAAAAAATACGCATCGTGCTGTGCTGTTTGTGTTTGCTTGAGTGCATTCGCGCGCTCTCGCTTTCTCCACTTTACAAGTTTTTTGTTATTATTTATCCACTCCTGAGAGTTTATCTCATTTTTTATTTGTTTATTTAAATGAAGTCGACCAGTTGCCTACCCTTCCTTCCATTATCCGTCACCGAGACAAACTGAACAAAGTTCTGAGGTCGACCTTGTAAAGATAAGGATTCAGGACTGTCTGCTGATTACCTTTGCTCCTGCGCGCACTGCCCTTCTCTCCACATTTATGTGTTTGTTTGTTTGTCTATCTAATCTTTTGGGTTTTTATTTCTAATGAGGTCGACCAGTTGTCTATTTATTATTTTTTTTACTACGCATCAAGCTGCGCTGCTTGTCTTTGCTCCTGTGTGCTCGTGCACTCTCGCCTTTTCCACTTATTTTTATTTTTGATTTCTTTTTGATTTATTTTGTCATTTTTTAAAAAAATACGCATCGTGCTGTGCTGTTTGTGTTTGCTTGAGTGCATTCGCGCGCTCTCGCTTTCTCCACTTTACAATTTTTTTGTTATTATTTATCTATTCCTTAGAGTTTAACTTATTTTTTATTTGTTTATTTAAATGAAGTCGACCAGTTGCCTGCCCTTCCTTCCATTATCCGTCACCGAGACAAACTGAACAAAGTTCTGAGGTCGACCTTGTAAAGATAAGGATTCAGGTCTGTCTGCTGTTTACCTTTGCTCCTGCCCGCACTGCCCTTCTCTCCACATTTATGTGTTTGTTTGTTTGTCTATCTAATCTTTTGGGTTTTTATTTCTAATGAGGTCGACCAGTTGTCTATTTATTATTTTTTTTACTACGCATCAAGCTGCACTGCTTGTCTTTGCTCCTGTGTGCTTGCGCACTATCGCCTTTTCCACTTATTTTTATTTTTGATTTATTTTTGATTTATTTTGTCAATTAAAAAAAAATACGCATCGTGCTGTGCTGTTTGTGTTTGCCTGAGTGCATTCGCGCGCTCTCGCTTTCTCCACTTTAAAATGTTTTTGTTATTATATATCTATTCCTGAGAGTTTATCTTATTTTTTATTTGTTTATTTAAATGAAGTCGACCAGTTGCCTACCCTTCCTTCCATTATCCGTCACCGAGACAAACTGAACAAAGTTCTGAGGTCGACCTTGTAAAGATAAGGATTCAGGTCTGTCTGCTGTTTAACTTTGCTCCTGCGCGCACTGCCCTTCTCTCCACATTTGTGTGTTTGTTTGTTTGTCTATCTAATCTTTTGGGTTTTTATTTCTAATGAGGTCGACCAGTTGTCTATTTATTATTTTTTTTACTACGCATCAAGCTGCGCTGCTTGTCTTTGCTCCTGTGTGCTCGTGCACTCTCGCCTTTTCCACTTATTTTTATTTTTGTTTTATTTTTGATTTACTTTGTCAATTTTTAAAAAAATACGCATCGTTCTGTGCTGTTTGTGTTTGCTTGAGTGCATTCGCGCGCTCTCGCTTTCTCCACTTTACAATTTTTTTTATTATTTATCTATTCCTGAGAGTTTATCTTATTTTTTATTTGTTTATTTAAATGAAGTCGACCAGTTGCCTGCCCTTCCTTCCATTATCCGTCACCGAGAGAAACTGAACAAAGTTCTGAGGTCGACCTTGTAAAGATAAGGATTCAGGTCTGTCTGCTGTTTACCTTTGCTCCTGCGCGCACTGCCTTTCTCTCCACATTTATGTGTTTGTTTGTTTGTCTATCTAATCTTTTGGGTTTTTATTTCTAATGAGGTCGACCAGTTGTCTATTTATTATTTTTTTTACTACGCATCAAGCTGCACTGCTTGTCTTTGCTCCTGTGTGCTCGCGCACTCTCGCCTTTTCCACTTATTTTTATTTTTGATTTATTTTTGATTTATTTTGTCAATTAAAAAAAAATACGCATCGTGCTGTGCTGTATGTGTTGGCCTGAGTGCATTCGCGCGCTCTCGCTTTCTCCACTTTACAATGTTTTTGTTATTATTTATCTATTCCTGAGAGTTTATCTTATTTTTTATTTGTTTATTTAAATGAAGTCGACCAGTTGCCTACCCTTCCTTCCATTATCCGTCACCGAGACAAACTGAACAAAGTTCTGAGGTCGACCTTGTAAAGATAAGGATTCAGGTCTGTCTGCTGTTTAACTTTGCTCCTGCGCGCACTGCCCTTCTCTCCACATTTATGTGTTTGTTTGTTTGTCTATCTAATCTTTTGGGTTTTTATTTCTAATGAGGTCGACCAGTTGTCTATTTATTATTTTTTTTACTACGCATCAAGCTGCGCTGCTTGTCTTTGCTCCTGTGTGCTCGTGCACTCTCGCCTTTTCCACTTATTTTTATTTTTGATTTCTTTTTGATTTATTTTGTCAATTTTTAAAAAAATACGCATCGTTCTGTGCTGTTTCTGTTTGCTTGAGTGCATTCGCGCGCTCTCGCTTTCTCCACTTTACAATTTTTTTTATTATTTATCTATTCCTGAGAGTTTATCTTATTTTTTATTTGTTTATTTAAATGAAGTCGACCAGTTGCCTGCCCTTCCTTCCATTATCCGTCACCGAGAGAAACTGAACAAAGTTCTGAGGTCGACCTTGTAAAGATAAGGATTCAGGTCTGTCTGCTGTTTACCTTTGCTCCTGCGCGCACTGCCCTTCTCTCCACATTTATGTGTTTGTTTGTTTGTCTATCTAATCTTTTGGGTTTTTATTTCTAATGAGGTCGACCAGTTGTCTATTTATTATTTTTTTACTACGCATCAAGCTGCGCTGCTTGTGTTTGCTCCTGTGTGCTCGCGCACTCTCGCCTTTTCCACTTATTTTTATTTTTGATTTATTTTTGATTTATTTTGTCAATTTAAAAAAAAATACGCATCGTGCTGTGCTGTTTGTGTTTGCTTGAGTGCATTCGCGCGCTCTCGCTTTCTCCACTTTACAAGTTTTTTGTTATTATTTATCCACTCCTGAGAGTTTATCTCATTTTTTATTTGTTTATTTAAATGAAGTCGACCAGTTGCCTACCCTTCCTTCCATTATCCGTCACCGAGACAAACTGAACAAAGTTCTGAGGTCGACCTTGTAAAGATAAGGATTCAGGTCTGTCTGCTGTTTACCTTTGCTCCTGCGCGCACTGCCCTTCTCTCCAAATTTATGTGTTTGTTTCTTTGTCTATCTAATCTTTTGGGTTTTTATTTCTATTGAGGTCGACCAGATGTCTATTTATTATTTTTTTTACTACGCATCACGCTGCGATGCTTGTCTTTGCTCCTGTGTGCTCGCGCACACTCGCCTTTTCCACTTATTTTTATTTTTGATTTATTTTCTCAATTGTAAAAAAAAATACGCATCGTGCTGTGCTGTTTGTGTTTGCTTGAGTGCATTCACGCGCTCTCGCTTTCTCCACTTTACAATTTTTTTGTTATTATTTATCTATTCCTGAGAGTTTATCTTACTTTTTATTTGTTTATTTAAATGAAGTCGACCAGTTGCCTGCCCTTCCTTCCATTATCCGTCACCGAGACAAACTGAACAAAGTTCTGAGGTCGACCGTGTAAAGATAAGGATTCAGGTCTGTCTGTTGTTTACCTTTGCTCCTGCGCGCACTGCCCTTCTTTCCACATTTATGTGTTTGTTTGTTTGTCTATCTTATCTTTTGGGTTTTTATTTCTAATGAGGTAGAGTAGTTGTCTATTTATTATTTTTTTTACTATGCATTTAGCTGCGCTGCTTGTCTTTGCTCCTGTGTGCTCGCGCACTCTCGCCTTTTCCACTTATTTTTATTTTTGATTTATTTTGTCAATTTGAAAAAAAAATACGCATCGTGGTGTGCTGTTTGTGTTTGCTTGAGTGCAATCGCGCGCTCTCTCTTTCTCCACTTTACAATTTTTTGTTATTATTTATCTATTCCTGAGAGTTTATCTTATTTTTTATTTGTTTATTTAAATGAAGTCGACCAGTTGCCTGCCCTTCCTTCCATTATCCGTCACCGAGACAAACTGAAAAAAGTTCTGAGGTCGACCTTGTAAAGATAAGGATTCAGGTCTGTCTGCTGTTTACCTTTGCTCCTGCGCGCACTGCCCTTCTCTCCACATTTATGTGTTTGTTTGCTGGTCTATTTAATCTTTTGGGTTTTTATTTCTAATGAGGTCGACCAGTTGTCTATTTATTATTTTTTTTACTACGCATCAAGCTTCGCTGCTTGTCTTTGCTCCTGTGTGCTCGCGCACTCTCGCCTTTTCCACTTATTTTTATTTTTGATTTATTTTTTCAATTTAAAAAAAAATACGCATCGTGCTGTGCTGTTTGTGTTTGCTTGAGTGCATTCGCGCGCTCTCGCTTTCTCCACTTTACAATTTTTTTGTTATTATTTATCTATTCCTGAGAGTTTATCTTATTTTTTATTTGTTTATTTAAATGAAGTCGACCAGTTGCCTGCCCTTCCTTCCATTATCCGTCACCGAGACAAACTGAACAAAGTTCTGAGGTCGACCTTGTAAAGATAAGCATTCAGGTCTGTCTGCTGTTTACCTTTGCTCCTGCGCGCACTGCCCTTCTCTCCACATTTATGTGTTTGTTTGTTTGTCTATCTAATCTTTGGGTTTTTATTTCTAATGAGGTCGACCAGTTGTCTATTTATTATTTTTTTTACTACGCATCAAGCTGCGCTGCTTGTCTTTGCTCCTGTGTGCTCGTGCACTCTCGCCTTTTCCACTTATTTTTATTTTTGATTTCTTTTTGATTTATTTTGTCAATTTTTAAAAAAATACGCATCGTGCTGTGCTGTTTGTGTTTGCTTGAGTGCATTCGCGCGCTCTCGCTTTCTCCACTTTACAATTTTTTTGTTATTATTTATCTATTCCTGAGAGTTTATCTTATTTTTTATTTGTTTATTTAAAAGAAGTCGACCAGTTGCCTGCCCTTCCTTCCATTATCCGTCACCGAGAGAAACTGAACAAAGTTCTGAAGTCCACCTTGTAAAGATAAGGATTCAGGTCTGTCTGCTGTTTACCTTTGCTCCTGCGCGCACTGCCCTTCTCTCCACATTTATGTGTTTGTTTGTTTGTTTATCTAATCTTTTGGGTTTTTATTTCTAATGAGGTCGACCAGTTGTCTATTTATTATTTTTTTTTACTACGCATCAAGCTGCGCTGCTTGTCTTTGCTACTGTGTGCTCCCGCACTCTCGCCTTTTCCACTTATTTTTATTTTTGATTTATTTTGTCAATTTAAAAAAAATACGCATCGTGCTGTGCTGTTTGTGTTTGCTTGAGTGCATTCGCGCGCTCTCGCATTCTCCACTTTACAATTTTTTTGTTATTATTCATCTATTCCTGAGAGTTTATCTTATTTTTTATTTGTTTATTTAAATGAAGTCGACCAGTTGCCTGCCCTTCCTTCCATTATCCTTCACCGAGACAAACTGAACCAAGTTCTGAGGTCGACCTTGTAAAGATAAGGATTCAGGTCTGTCTGCTGTTTACCTTTGCTCCTGCGCGCACTGCCCTTCTCTCCACATTTATGTGTTTGTTTCTTTGTCTATCTAATCTTTTGGGTTTTTATTTCTAATGAGGTCGACCAGTTGTCTATTTATTATTTTTTTTACTACGCATCAAGCTGCGCTGCTTGTCTTTGCTCCTGTGTGCTCGTGCACTCTCGCCTTTTCCACTTATTTTTATTTTTGATTTCTTTTTGATTTATTTTGTCATTTTTTAAAAAAATACGCATCGTGCTGTGCTGTTTGTGTTTGCTTGAGTGCATTCGCGCGCTCTCGCTTTCTCCACTTTATAATTTTATTGTTATTATTTATCTATTCCTGAGAGTTTATCTTATTTTTTATTTGTTTATTTAAATGAAGTCGACCAGTTGCCTGCCCTTCCTTCCATTATCCGTCACCGAGACAAACTGAACAAAGTTCTGAGGTCGACCTTGTAAAGATAAGGATTCAGGTCTGTCTGCTGTTTACCTTTGCTCCTGCACGCACTGCCCTTCTCTCCACATTTATGTGTTTGTTTGTTTGTCTATCTTATCTTTGGGTTTTTATTTCTAATGAGGTCGACCAGTTGTCTATTTATTATTTTTTTTTTACTACGCATCAAGCTGCGCTGCTTGTCTTTGCTCCTGTGTGCAAGCGCACTCTCGCCTTTTCCACTTATTTTTATTTTTGATTTGTTTTGTCAATTTTAAAAAAAAATACGCATCGTGCTGTGCTGTTTGTGTTTGCTTGAGTGCATTCGCGCGCTCTCGCTTTCTCCACTTTACAATTTTTTTGTTATTATTTATCTATTCCTGAGAGTTTATCTTATTTTTTATTTGTTTATTTAAATGAAGTCGACCAGTTGCCTACCCTTCCTTCCATTATCCGTCACCGAGACAAACTGAACAAAGTTCTGAGGTCGACCTTGTAAAGATAAGGATTCAGGTCTGTCTGCTGTTTACCTTTGGTCCTGCGCGCACTGCCCTTCTCTCCAAATTTATGTGTTTGTTTCTTTGTCTATCTAATCTTTTGGGTTTTTATTTCTATTGAGGTCGACCAGATGTCTATTTATTATTTTTTTTACTACGCATCATGCTGCGATGCTTGTCTTTGCTCCTGTGTGCTCGCGCACACTCGCCTTTTCCACTTATTTTTATTTTTGATTTATTTTCTCAATTGTAAAAAAAATACGCATCGTGCTGTGCTGTTTGTGTTTGCTTGCGTGCATTCACGCGCTCTCTCTTTCTCCACTTTACAATTTTTTGTTATTATTTATCTATTCCTGAGAGTTTATCTTATTTTTTATTTGTTTATTTAAATGAAGTCGACCAGTTGCCTGCCCTTCCTTCCATTATCCGTCACCGAGACAAACTGAACAAAGTTCTGAGGTCGACCTTGTAAAGATAAGGATTCAGGTCTGTCTGCTGTTTACCTTTGCTCCTGCGCGCACTGCCCTTCTCTCCACATTTATGTGTTTGTTTGTTTGTCTATCTAATCTTTTGGGTTTTTATTTCTAATGAGGTCGACCAGTTGTCTATTTATTATTTTTTTTACTACGCATCAAGCTGCGCTGCTTGTCTTTGCTCCTGTGTGCTCGCGCACTCTCGCCTTTTCCACTTATTTTTATTTTTGATTTATTTTTGATTTATTTTGTCAATTTTAAAAAAAAATACGCATCGTGCTGTGCTGTTTGTGTTTGCTTGAGTGCATTCGCGCGCTCTCGCTTTCTCCACTTTCCATCTTATTTTTTATTTGTTTATTTAAATGAAGTCGACCAGTTGCCTGCCCTTCCTTCCATTATCCGTCACCGAGACGAACTGAACAAAGTTCTGAGGTCGACCTTGTAAAGATAAGGATTCAGTTCTGTCTGCTGTTTACCTTTGCTCCTGCGCGCACTGCCCTTCTCTCCACATTTATGTGTTTGTTTCTTTGTCTATCTAATCTTTTGGGTTTTTATTTCTAATGAGGTCGACCAGTTGTCTATTTATTATTTTTTTTACTACGCATCAAGCTGCGCTGCTTGTCTTTGCTCCTGTGTGCTCGCGCACTCTCGCCTTTTCCACTTATTTTTATTTTTGATTTATTTTGGATTTATTTTGTCAATTTAAAAAAAAAAGTACGCATCGTGCTGTGCTGTTTGTGTTTGCTTGAGTGCATTCGCGCGCTCTCGCTTTCTCCACTTTACAATTTTTTTGTTATTATTTATCTATTCCTGAGAGTTTATCTTATTTTTTATTTGTTTATTTAAATGAAGTCGACCAGTTGCCTGCCCTTCCTTCCATTATCCGTCACCGAGACAAACTGAACAAAGTTCTGAGGTCGACCTTGTAAAGATAAGGATTCAGGTCTGTCTGCTGTTTACCTTTGCTCCTGCGCGCACTGCCCTTCTCTCCACATTTATGTGTTTGTTTGTTTGTCTATCTAATCTTTTGGGTTTTTATTTCTAATGAGGTCGACCAGTTGTCTATTTATTATTTTTTTTACTACGCATCAAGCTGCGCTGCTTGTCTTTGCTCCTGTGTGCTCGCGCACTCTCGCCTTTTCCACTTATTTTTATTTTTGATTTATTTTTGATTTATTTTGTCAATTTTAAAAAAAATAAGCATCGTGCTGTGCTGTTTGTGTTTGCTTGAGTGCATTCGCGCGCTCTCGCTTTCTCCACTTTCCAATTTTTTGTTATTATTTATCTATTTCTGAGAGTTTATCTTACTTTTTATTTGTTTATTTAAATGAAGTCGACCAGTTGCCTGCCCTTCCTTCCATTATCCGTCACCGAGACGAACTGAACAAAGTTCTGAGGTCGACCTTGTAAAGATAAGGATTCAGTTCTGTCTGCTGTTTACCTTTGCTCCTGCGCGCACTGCCCTTCTCTCCACATTTATGTGTTTGTTTGTTTGTCTATCTAATCTTTTGGGTTTTTATTTCTAATGAGGTCGACCAGTTGTCTATTTATTATTTTTTTTACTACGCATCAAGCTGCGCTGCTTGTCTTTGCTCCTGTGTGCTCGCGCACTCTCGCCTTTTCCACTTATTTTTATTTTTGATTTATTTTGGATTTATTTTGTCAATTTAAAAAAAAAAAGTACGCATCGTGCTGTGCTGTTTGTGTTTGCTTGAGTGCATTCGCGCGCTCTCGCTTTCTCCACTTTACAATTTTTTTGTTATTATTTATCAATTCCTGAGAGTTTATCTTATTTTTTATTTGTTTATTTAAATGAAGTCGACCAGTTGCCTGCCCTTCCTTCCATTATCCGTCACCGAGACAAACTGAACAAAGTTCTGAGGTCGACCTTGTAAAGATAAGGATTCAGGTCTGTCTGCTGTTTACCTTTGCTCCTGCGCGCACTGCCCTTCTCTCGACATTTATGTGTTTGTTTGTTTGTCTATCTAATCTATTGGGTTTTATTTCTAATGAGGTCGACCAGTTGTCTATTTATTATTTTTTTTACTACGCATCAAGCTGCGCTGCTTGTCTTTGCTCCTGTGTGCTCGCGCACTCTCGTCTTTTCCACTTATTTTTATTTTTGATTTATTTTTGATTTATTTTGTCAATTTAAAAAAAAATACGCATCGTGCTGTGCTGTTTGTGTTTGCTTGAGTGCATTCGCGCGCTCTCGCTTTCTCCACTTTACAATTTTTTTGTTATTATTTATCTATTTCTGAGAGTTTATCTTATTTTTTATTTGTTTATTTAAATGAAGTCGACCAGTTGCCTGCCCTTCCTTCCATTATCCGTCACCGAGACAAACTGAACAAAGTTCTGAGGTCGACCTTGTAAAGATAGGGATTCCGGTCTGTCTGCTGTTTACCTTTGCTCCTGCGCGCACTGCCCTTCTCTCCACATTTATGTGTTTGTTTGTTTGTCTATCTAATCTTTTGGGTTTTTATTTCTAATGAGGTCGACCAGTTGTCTATTTATTATTTTTTTTACTACGCATCAAGCTGCGCTGCTTGTCTTTGCTCCTGTGTGTTCGCGCACTCTCGCATTTTCCACTTATTTTTATTTTTGATTTATTTTTGATTTATTTTGTCAATTTAAAAAAAAATACGCATCGTGCTGTGCTGTTTGTGTTTGCTTGAGTGCATTCGCGCGCTCTCGCTTTCTCCACTTTACAATTTTTTTGTTATTATTTATCTATTCCTGAGAGTTTATCTTATTTTTTGTTTATTTAAATGAAGTCGACCAGTTGCCTGCCCTTCCTTCCATTATCCGTCACCGATACAAACTGAACAAAGTTCTGAGGTCGACCTTGTAAAGATAAGGATTCAGGTCTGTCTCTGTTTACCTTTGCTCCTGCGCGCACTGCCCTTCTCTCCACATTTATGTGTTTGTTTTTTTGTCTATCTAATCTTTTGGGTTTTTATTTCTAATGAGGTCGACCAGTTGTCTATTTATTATTTTTTTTACTACGCATCAAGCTGCGCTGCTTGTCTTTGCTCCTGTGTGTTCGCGCACTCTAGCATTTTCCACTTATTTTTATTTTTGATTTATTTTGTCAATTTAAGAAAAAATACGCATCGTGCTGTGCTGTTTTTGTTTGCTTGAGTGCATTCGCGCGCTCTCCCTTTCTCCAGTCTACAATTTTTTTGTTATTATTTATCTATTCCTGAGAGTTTATCTTATTTTTTATTTGTTTATTTAAATGAAGTCGACCAGTTGCCTGCCCTTCCTTCCATTATCCGTCACCGAGACAAACTGAACAAAGTTCTGAGGTCGACCTTGTAAAGATAAGGATTCAGGTCTGTCTGCTGTTTACCTTTGCTCCTGCGCGCACTGCCCTTCTCTCCACATTTATGTGTTTGTTTGTTTGTCTATCTAATCTTTTGGGTTTTTATTTCTAATGAGGTCGACCAGTTGTCTATTTATTATTTTTTTTACTACGCATCAAGCTGCGCTGCTTGTCTTTGCTCCTGTGTGCTCGCGCACTCTCGCCTTTTCCACTTATTTTTATTTTTGATTTATTTTTGATTTATTTTGTCAATTTTAAAAAAAATACGCATCGTGCTGTGCTGTTTGTGTTTGCTTGAGTGCATTCGGCGCTCTCGCTTTCTCCACTTTACAATTTTTTTGTTATTATTTATCTATTTCTGAGAGTTTATCTTATTTTTTATTTGTTTATTTAAATGAAGTCGACCAGTTGCCTGCCCTTCCTTCCATTATCCGTCACCGAGACAAACTGAACAAAGTTCTGAGGTCGACCTTGTAAAGATAAGGATTCAAGTCTGTCTGCTGTTTACCTTTGCTCCTGCGCGCACTGCCCTTCTCTCCACATTTATGTGTTTGTTTGTTTGTCTATCTAATCTTTTGGGTTTTTATTTCTAATGAGGTCGACCAGTTGTCTATTTATCATTTTTTTTACTACGCATCAACCTGCGCTGCTTGTCTTTGCTCCTGTGTGTTCGCGCACTCTCGCATTTTCCACTTATTTTTATTTTTGATTTATTTTTGATCTATTTTGTCAATTTAAAAAAAATACGCATCGTGCTGTGCTGTTTGTGTTTGCTTGAGTGCATTCGCGCGCTCTCGCTTTCTCCTCTTTCCAATTTTTTTGTTATTATTTATCTATTCCTGAGAGTTTATCTTATTTTTTATTTGTTTATTTAAATGAAGTCGACCAGTTGCCTGCCCTTCCTTCCATTATCCGTCACCGAGACAAACTGAACAAAGTTCTGAGGTCGACCTTGTAAAGATAAGGATTCAGTTCTGTCTGCTGTTTAACTTTGCTCCTGCGCGCACTGCCCTTCTCTCCACATTTATGTGTTTGTTTGTTTGTCTATCTAATCTTTTGGGTTTTTATTTCTAATGAGGTGGACCAGTTGTCTATTTATTATTTTTTTTACTACGCATCAAGCTGCGCTGCTTGTCTTTGCTCCTGTGTGCTCGCGCACTCTCGCCTTTTCCACTTATTTTTATTTTTGATTTATTTTGGATTTATTTTGTCAATTTAAAAAAAAAAGTACGCATCGTGCTGTGCTGTTTGTGTTTGCTTGAGTGCATTCGCGCGCTCTCGCTTTCTCCACTTTACAATTTTTTGTTATTATTTATCTATTCCTGAGAGTTCATCTTATTTTTTATTTGTTTATTTAAATGAAGTCGACCAGTTGCCTGCCCTTCCTTCCATTATCCGTCACCGAGACAAACTGAACAAAGTTCTGAGGTCGACCTTGTAAAGATAAGGATTCAGGTCTGTCTGCTGTTTACCTTTGCTCCTGCGGCGCACTGCCCTTCTCTCCACATTTATGTGTTTGTTTGTTTGTCTATCTAATCTTTTGGGTTTTTATTTCTAATGAGGTCGACCAGTTGTCTATTTATTATTTTTTTTACTACGCATCAAGCTGCGCTGCTTGTCTTTGCTCCTGTGTGCTCGCGCACTCTCGCCTTTTCCACTTATTTTTATTTTTGATTTGTTTTTGATTTATTTTGTCAATTTAAAAAAAAAATACGCATCGTGCTGTGCTGTTTGTGTTTGCTTGAGTGCATTCGCGCGCTCTCGCTTTCTCCACTTTACAATTTTTTTGTTATTATTTATCTATTTCTGAGAGTTTATCTTATTTTTTATTTGTTTATTTAAATGAAGTCGACCAGTTGCCTGCCCTTCCTTCCATTATCCGTCACTGAGACAAACTGAACAAAGTTCTGAGGTCGACCTTGTAAAGATAAGGATTCAGGTCTGTCTGCGGTTTACCTTTGCTCCTACGCGCACTGCCTTTCTCTCCACATTTATGTGTTTGTTTGTTTGTCTATCTAATCTTTTGGGTTTTTATTTCTAATGAGGTCGACCAGTTGTCTATTTATTATTTTTTTTACTACGCATCAACCTGCGCTGCTTGTCTTTGCTCCTGTGTGTTCGCGCACTCTCGCATTTTCCACTTATTTTTATTTTTGATTTATTTTTGATTTATTTTGTCAATTTAAAAAAAAATACGCATCGTGCTGTGCTGTTTGTGTTTGCTTGAGTGCATTCGCGCGCTCTCGCTTTCTCCCCTTTACAATTTTTTCGTTATTATTTATCTATTCCTGAGAGTTTATCTTATTTTTTATTTGTTTATTTAAATGAAGTCGACCAGTTGCCTGCCCTTCCTTCCATTATCCGTCACCGAGACAAACTGAACAAAGTTCTGAGGTCGACCTTGTAAAGATAAGGATTCAGGTCTGTCTGCTGTTTACTTTTGCTCCTGCGCGCACTGCCCTTCTCTCCACATTTATGTGTTTGTTTGTTTGTCTATCTAATCTTTTGGGTTTTTATTTCTAATGAGGTCGACCAGTTGTCTATTTATTATTTTTTTTACTACGCATCAAGTTGCGCTGCTTGCCTTTGCTCCTGTGTGCTCGCGCACTCTCGCCTTTTCCACTTATTTTTATTTTGGATTTATTTTTGATTTATTTTGTCAATTTTAAAAAAAAATACGCATCGTGCTGTGCTGTTTGTGTTTGCTTGAGTGCATTCGCTCGCTCTCTCTTTCTCCACTTTACAATGTTTTTGTTATTATTTATCTATTCCTGAGAGTTTATCTTATTTTTTATTTGTTTATTTAAATGAAGTCGACCAGTTGCCTGCCCTTCCTTCCATTATCCGTCACCGAGACAAACTGAACAAAGTTCTGAGGTCGACCTTGTAAAGATAAGGATTCAGTTCTGTCTGCTGTTTACCTTTGCTCCTGCGCGCACTGCTCTTCTCTCCACATTTATGTGTTTGTTTGTTTGTCTATCTAATCTTTTGGGTTTTTATTTCTAATGAGGTCGACCAGTTGTCTATTTATTATTTTTTTTTACTACGCATCAAGCTGCGCTGCTTGTCTTTGCTCCTGTGTGCTCGCGCACTCTCGCCTTTTCCACTTATTTTTATTTTTGATTTATTTTGGATTTATTTTGTCAAATTACAAAAAAAAAGTACGCATCGTGCTGTGCTGTTTGTGTTTGCTTGAGTGCATTCGCGCGCTCTCGCTTTCTCCACTTTACAATTTTTTTGTTATTATTTATCTATTCCTGAGAGTTTATCTTATTTTTTATTTGTTTATTTAAATGAAGTCGACCAGTTGCCTGCCCTTCCTTCCATTTTCCGTCACCGAGACAAACTGAACAAAGTTCTGAGGTCGACCTTGTAAAGATAAGGATTCAGGTCTGTCTGCTGTTTACCTTTGCTCCTGCGCGCACTGCCCTTCTCTCCACATTTATGTGTTTGTTTGTTTGTCTATCTAATCTTTTGGGTTTTTATTTCTAATGAGGTCGACCAGTTGTCTATTTATTATTTTTTTTTACTACGCATCAAGCTGCGCTGCTTGTCTTTGCTACTGTGTGCTCCCGCACTCTCGCCTTTTCCACTTATTTTTATTTTTGATTTATTTTGTCAATTTAAAAAAAATACGCATCGTGCTGTGCTGTTTGTGTTTGCTTGAGTGCATTCGCGCGCTCTCGCATTCTCCACTTTACAATTTTTTTGTTATTATTCATCTATTCCTGAGAGTTTATCTTATTTTTTATTTGTTTATTTAAATGAAGTCGACCAGTTGCCTGCCCTTCCTTCCATTATCCTTCACCGAGACAAACTGAACCAAGTTCTGAGGTCGACCTTGTAAAGATAAGGATTCAGGTCTGTCTGCTGTTTACCTTTGCTCCTGCGCGCACTGCCCTTCTCTCCACATTTATGTGTTTGTTTCTTTGTCTATCTAATCTTTTGGGTTTTTATTTCTAATGAGGTCGACCAGTTGTCTATTTATTATTTTTTTTACTACGCATCAAGCTGCGCTGCTTGTCTTTGCTCCTGTGTGCTCGTGCACTCTCGCCTTTTCCACTTATTTTTATTTTTGATTTCTTTTTGATTTATTTTGTCATTTTTTAAAAAAATACGCATCGTGCTGTGCTGTTTGTGTTTGCTTGAGTGCATTCGCGCGCTCTCGCTTTCTCCACTTTATAATTTTATTGTTATTATTTATCTATTCCTGAGAGTTTATCTTATTTTTTATTTGTTTATTTAAATGAAGTCGACCAGTTGCCTGCCCTTCCTTCCATTATCCGTCACCGAGACAAACTGAACAAAGTTCTGAGGTCGACCTTGTAAAGATAAGGATTCAGGTCTGTCTGCTGTTTACCTTTGCTCCTGCACGCACTGCCCTTCTCTCCACATTTATGTGTTTGTTTGTTTGTCTATCTTATCTTTGGGTTTTTATTTCTAATGAGGTCGACCAGTTGTCTATTTATTATTTTTTTTTTACTACGCATCAAGCTGCGCTGCTTGTCTTTGCTCCTGTGTGCAAGCGCACTCTCGCCTTTTCCACTTATTTTTATTTTTGATTTGTTTTGTCAATTTTAAAAAAAAATACGCATCGTGCTGTGCTGTTTGTGTTTGCTTGAGTGCATTCGCGCGCTCTCGCTTTCTCCACTTTACAATTTTTTTGTTATTATTTATCTATTCCTGAGAGTTTATCTTATTTTTTATTTGTTTATTTAAATGAAGTCGACCAGTTGCCTACCCTTCCTTCCATTATCCGTCACCGAGACAAACTGAACAAAGTTCTGAGGTCGACCTTGTAAAGATAAGGATTCAGGTCTGTCTGCTGTTTACCTTTGGTCCTGCGCGCACTGCCCTTCTCTCCAAATTTATGTGTTTGTTTCTTTGTCTATCTAATCTTTTGGGTTTTTATTTCTATTGAGGTCGACCAGATGTCTATTTATTATTTTTTTTACTACGCATCATGCTGCGATGCTTGTCTTTGCTCCTGTGTGCTCGCGCACACTCGCCTTTTCCACTTATTTTTATTTTTGATTTATTTTCTCAATTGTAAAAAAAATACGCATCGTGCTGTGCTGTTTGTGTTTGCTTGCGTGCATTCACGCGCTCTCTCTTTCTCCACTTTACAATTTTTTGTTATTATTTATCTATTCCTGAGAGTTTATCTTATTTTTTATTTGTTTATTTAAATGAAGTCGACCAGTTGCCTGCCCTTCCTTCCATTATCCGTCACCGAGACAAACTGAACAAAGTTCTGAGGTCGACCTTGTAAAGATAAGGATTCAGGTCTGTCTGCTGTTTACCTTTGCTCCTGCGCGCACTGCCCTTCTCTCCACATTTATGTGTTTGTTTGTTTGTCTATCTAATCTTTTGGGTTTTTATTTCTAATGAGGTCGACCAGTTGTCTATTTATTATTTTTTTTACTACGCATCAAGCTGCGCTGCTTGTCTTTGCTCCTGTGTGCTCGCGCACTCTCGCCTTTTCCACTTATTTTTATTTTTGATTTATTTTTGATTTATTTTGTCAATTTTAAAAAAAAAATACGCATCGTGCTGTGCTGTTTGTGTTTGCTTGAGTGCATTCGCGCGCTCTCGCTTTCTCCACTTTCCATCTTATTTTTTATTTGTTTATTTAAATGAAGTCGACCAGTTGCCTGCCCTTCCTTCCATTATCCGTCACCGAGACGAACTGAACAAAGTTCTGAGGTCGACCTTGTAAAGATAAGGATTCAGTTCTGTCTGCTGTTTACCTTTGCTCCTGCGCGCACTGCCCTTCTCTCCACATTTATGTGTTTGTTTCTTTGTCTATCTAATCTTTTGGGTTTTTATTTCTAATGAGGTCGACCAGTTGTCTATTTATTATTTTTTTTACTACGCATCAAGCTGCGCTGCTTGTCTTTGCTCCTGTGTGCTCGCGCACTCTCGCCTTTTCCACTTATTTTTATTTTTGATTTATTTTGGATTTATTTTGTCAATTTAAAAAAAAAATACGCATCGTGCTGTGCTGTTTGTGTTTGCTTGAGTGCATTCGGCGCTCTCGCTTTCTCCACTTTCCATCTTATTTTTTATTTGTTTATTTAAATGAAGTCGACCAGTTGCCTGCCCTTCCTTCCATTATCCGTCACCGAGACGAACTGAACAAAGTTCTGAGGTCGACCTTGTAAAGATAAGGATTCAGGTCTGTCTGCTGTTTACCTTTGGTCCTGCGCGCACTGCCCTTCTCTCCAAATTTATGTGTTTGTTTCTTTGTCTATCTAATCTTTTGGGTTTTTATTTCTATTGAGGTCGACCAGATGTCTATTTATTATTTTTTTTACTACGCATCATGCTGCGATGCTTGTCTTTGCTCCTGTGTGCTCGCGCACACTCGCCTTTTCCACTTATTTTTATTTTTGATTTATTTTCTCAATTGTAAAAAAAATACGCATCGTGCTGTGCTGTTTGTGTTTGCTTGCGTGCATTCACGCGCTCTCTCTTTCTCCACTTTACAATTTTTTGTTATTATTTATCTATTCCTGAGAGTTTATCTTATTTTTTATTTGTTTATTTAAATGAAGTCGACCAGTTGCCTGCCCTTCCTTCCATTATCCGTCACCGAGACAAACTGAACAAAGTTCTGAGGTCGACCTTGTAAAGATAAGGATTCAGGTCTGTCTGCTGTTTACCTTTGCTCCTGCGCGCACTGCCCTTCTCTCCACATTTATGTGTTTGTTTGTTTGTCTATCTAATCTTTTGGGTTTTTATTTCTAATGAGGTCGACCAGTTGTCTATTTATTATTTTTTTTACTACGCAATTAGCTGCGCTGCTTGTCTTTGCTCCTGTGTGCTCGCGCACTCTCGCCTTTTCCACTTATTTTTATTTTTGATTTATTTTGTCAATTTGAAAAAAAAATACGCATCGTGCTGTGCTGTTTGTGTTTGCTTGAGTGCAATCGCGCGCTCTCTCTTTCTCCACTTTACAATTTTTTGTTATTATTTATCTATTCCTGAGAGTTTATCTTATTTTTTATTTGTTTATTTAAATGAAGTCGACCAGTTGCCTGCCCTTCCTTCCATTATCCGTCACCGAGACAAACTGAACAAAGTTCTGAGGTCGACCTTGTAAAGATAAGGATTCAGGTCTGTCTGCTGTTTACCTTTGCTCCTGCGCGCACTGCCCTTCTCTCCACATTTATGTGTTTGTTTGTTTGTCTATTTAATCTTTTGTGTTTTTATTTCTAATGAGGTCGACCAGTTGTCTATTTATTATTTTTTTTACTACGCATCAAGCTTCGCTGCTTGTCTTTGCTCCTGTGTGCTCGCGCACTCTCGCCTTTTCCACTTATTTTTATTTTTGATTTATTTTTTCAATTTAAAAAAAAAATACGCATCGTGCTGTGCTGTTTGTGTTTGCTTGAGTGCATTCGCGCGCTCTCGCTTTCTCCACTTTACAATTTTTTTGTTATTATTTATCTATTCCTGAGAGTTTATCTTATTTTTTATTTGTTTATTTAAATGAAGTTGACCAGTTGCCTGCCCTTCCTTCCATTATCCGTCACCGAGACAAACTGAACAAAGTTCTGAGGTCGACCTTGTAAAGATAAGCATTCAGGTCTGTCTGCTGTTTACCTTTGCTCCTGCGCGCACTGCCCTTCTCTCCACATTTATGTGTTTGTTTGTTTGTCTATCTAATCTTTGGGTTTTTATTTCTAATGAGGTCGACCAGTTGTCTATTTATTATTTTTTTTACTACGCATCAAGCTGCGCTGCTTGTCTTTGCTCCTGTGTGCTCGTGCACTCTCGCTTTTTCCACTTATTTTTATTTTTGATTTCTTTTTGATTTATTTTGTCAATTTTTAAAAAATACGCATCGTGCTGTGCTGTTTGTGTTTGCTTGAGTGCATTCGCGCGCTCTCGCTTTCTCCACTTTACAATTTTTTTGTTATTATTTATCTATTCCTGAGAGTTTATCTTATTTTTATTTGTTTATTTAAAAGAAGTCGACCAGTTGCCTGCCCTTCCTTCCATTATCCGTCACCGAGAGAAACTGAACAAAGTTCTGAAGTCCACCTTGTAAAGATAAGGATTCAGGTCTGTCTGCTGTTTACCTTTGCTCCTGCGCGCACTGCCCTTCTCTCCACATTTATGTGTTTGTTTGTTTGTCTATCTAATCTTTTGGGTTTTTATTTCTAATGAGGTCGACCAGTTGTCTATTTATTATTTTTTTTTACTACGCATCAAGCTGCGCTGCTTGTCTTTGCTCCTGTGTGCTCCCGCACTCTCGCCTTTTCCACTTATTTTTATTTTTGATTTATTTTGTCAATTTAAAAAAAATACGCATCGTGCTGTGCTGTTTGTGTTTGCTTGAGTGCATTCGCGCGCTCTCGCATTCTCCACTTTACAATTTTTTTGTTATTATTCATCTATTCCTGAGAGTTTATCTTATTTTTTATTTGTTTATTTAAATGAAGTCGACCAGTTGCCTGCCCTTCCTTCCATTATCCTTCACCGAGACAAACTGAACCAAGTTCTGAGGTCGACCTTGTAAAGATAAGGATTCAGGTCTGTCTGCTGTTTACCTTTGCTCCTGCGCGCACTGCCCTCTCTCTCCACATTTATGTGTTTGTTTCTTTGTCTATCTAATCTTTTGGGTTTTTATTTCTATTGAGGTCGACCAGTTGTCTATTTATTATTTTTTTTACTACGCATCACGCTGCGCTGCTTGTCTTTGCTCCTGTGTGCTCGCGCACACTCGCCTTTTCCACTTATTTTTATTTTTGATTTATTTTGTCAATTTTTAAAAAAAATACGCATCGTGCTGTGCTGTTTGTGTTTGCTTGAGTGCATTCGCGCGCTCTCGCTTTCTCCACTTTACAATTTTTTTGTTATTATTTATCTATTCCTGAGAGTTTATCTTATTTTTATTTGTTTATTTAAATGAAGTCGACCAGTTGCCTGCCCTTCCTTCCATTATCCGTCACCGAGGCAAACTGAACAAAGTTCTGAGTTCGACCTTGTAAAGATAAGGATTCAGGTCTGTCTGCTGTTTACCTTTGCTCCTGCGCGCACTGCCCTTCTTTCCACATTTATGTGTTTGTTTGTTTGTCTATCTTATCTTTTGGGTTTTTATTTCTAATGAGGTCGACCAGTTGTCTATTTATTATTTTTTTTACTACGCATGAAGCTGCGCTGCTTGTCTTTGCTCCTGTGTGCTCGCGCACTCTCGCCTTTTCCACTTATTTTTATTTTTGATTTATTTTGTCAATTTAAAAAAAAAATACGCATCGTGCTGTGCTGTTTGTGTTTGCTTGAGTGCATTCGCGCGTTCTCTCTTTCTCCACTTTACAATTTTTTGTTATTATTTATCTATTCCTGAGAGTTTATCTTATTTTTTTATTTGTTTATTTAAATGAAGTCGACCAGTTGCCTGCCCTTCCTTCCATTATCCGTCACCGAGAGAAACTGAACAACGTTCTGAGGTCGACCTTGTAAAGATAAGCATTCAGGTCTGTCTGCTGTTTACCTTTGCTCCTGCGCGCACTGCCCTTCTCTCCACATTTATGTGTTTGTTTGTTTGTCTATCTAATCTTTGGGTTTTTATTTCTAATGAGGTCGACCAGTTGTCTATTTATTATTTTTTTTACTACGCATCAAGCTGCGCTGCTTGTCTTTGCTCCTGTGTGCTCGTGCACTCTCGCCTTTTCCACTTATTTTTATTTTTGATTTCTTTTTGATTTATTTTGTCAATTTTTAAAAAAATACGCATCGTGCTGTGCTGTTTGTGTTTGCTTGAGTGCATTCGCGCGCTCTCGCTTTCTCCACTTTCCAATTTTTTTGTTATTATTTATCTATTCCTGAGAGTTTATCTTATTTTTTATTTGTTTATTTAAATGAAGTCGACCAGTTGCCTGCCCTTCCTTCCATTATCCGTCACCGAGAGAAACTGAACAAAGTTCTGAGGTCGACCTTGTAAAGATAAGGATTCAGGTCTGTCTGCTGTTTACCTTTGCTCCTGCGCGCACTGCCCTTCTGTCCACATTTATATGTTTGTTTGTTTGTCTATCTAATCTTTTGGGTTTTTATTTCTAATGAGGTCGACCAGTTGTCTATTTATTATTTTTTTTTTACTACGCATCAAGCTGCGCTGCTTGTCTTTGCTCCTGTGTGCTCCCGCACTCTTGCCTTTTCCACTTATTTTTATTTTTGATTTATTTTGTCAATTTAAAAAAAAAATACGCATCGTGCTGTGCTGTTTGTGTTTGCTTGAGTGCATTCGCTCGCTCTCTCTTTCTCCACTTTACAATTTTTTGTTATTATTTATCTATTCCTGAGAGTTTATCTTATTTTTTATTTGTTTATTTAAATGAAGTCGACCAGTTGCCTGCCCTTCCTTCCATTATCCGTCACCGAGAGAAACTGAACAAAGTTCTGAGGTCGACCTTGTAAAGATAAGCATTCAGGTCTGTCTGCTGTTTACCTTTGCTCCTGCGCGCACTGCCCTTCTCTCCACATTTATGTGTTTGTTTGTTTGTCTATCTAATCTTTGGGTTTTTATTTCTAATGAGGTCGACCAGTTGTCTATTTATTATTTTTTTACTACGCATCAAGCTGCGCTGCTTGTGTTTGCTCCTGTGTGCTCGCGCACTCTCGCCTTTTCCACTTATTTTTATTTTTGATTTAATTTTGATTTATTTTGTCAATTTAAAAAAAAAATACGCATCGTGCTGTGCTGTTTGTGTTTGCTTGAGTGCATTCGCGCGCTCTCGCTTTCTCCACTTTACAATTTTTTTGTTATTATTTATCCACTCCTGAGAGTTTATCTCATTTTTTATTTGTTTATTTAAATGAAGTCGACCAGTTGCCTACCGTTCCTTCCATTATCCGTCACCGAGACAAACTGAACAAAGTTCTGAGGTCGTCCTTGTAAAGATAAGGATTCAGGTCTGTCTGCTGATTACCTTTGCTCCTGCGCGCACTGCCCTTCTCTCCACATTTATGTGTTTGTTTGTTTGTCTATCTAATCTGTTGGGTTTTTATTTCTAATGAGGTCGACCAGTTGTCTATTTATTATTTTTTTTACTACGCATCAAGCTGCGCTGCTTGTCTTTGCTCCTGTGTGCTCGTGCACTCTCGCCTTTTCCACTTATTTTTATTTTTGATTTCTTTTTGATTTATTTTGTCAATTTTTAAAAAAATACGCATCGTGCTGTGCTGTTTGTGTTTGCTTGAGTGCATTCGCGCGCTCTCGCTTTCTCCACTTTCCAATTTTTTTGTTATTATTTATCTATTCCTGAGAGTTTTATCTTATTTTTTATTTGTTTATTTAAATGAAGTCGACCAGTTGCCTGCCCTTCCTTCCATTATCCGTCACCGAGAGAAACTGAACAAAGTTCTGAGGTCGACCTTGTAAAGATAAGGATTCAGGTCTGTCTGCTGTTTACCTTTGCTCCTGCGCGCACTGCCCTTCTGTCCACATTTATATGTTTGTTTGTTTGTCTATCTAATCTTTTGGGTTTTTATTTCTAATGAGGTCGACCAGTTGTCTATTTATTATTTTTTTTTTACTACGCATCAAGCTGCGCTGCTTGTCTTTGCTCCTGTGTGCTCCCGCACTCTTGCCTTTTCCACTTATTTTTATTTTTGATTTATTTTGTCAATTTAAAAAAAAAATACGCATCGTGCTGTGCTGTTTGTGTTTGCTTGAGTGCATTCGCTCGCTCTCTCTTTCTCCACTTTACAATTTTTTGTTATTATTTATCTATTCCTGAGAGTTTATCTTATTTTTTATTTGTTTATTTAAATGAAGTCGACCAGTTGCCTGCCCTTCCTTCCATTATCCGTCACCGAGAGAAACTGAACAAAGTTCTGAGGTCGACCTTGTAAAGATAAGCATTCAGGTCTGTCTGCTGTTTACCTTTGCTCCTGCGCGCACTGCCCTTCTCTCCACATTTATGTGTTTGTTTGTTTGTCTATCTAATCTTTGGGTTTTTATTTCTAATGAGGTCGACCAGTTGTCTATTTATTATTTTTTTACTACGCATCAAGCTGCGCTGCTTGTGTTTGCTCCTGTGTGCTCGCGCACTCTCGCCTTTTCCACTTATTTTTATTTTTGATTTAATTTTGATTTATTTTGTCAATTTAAAAAAAAATACGCATCGTGCTGTGCTGTTTGTGTTTGCTTGAGTGCATTCGCGCGCTCTCGCTTTCTCCACTTTACAATTTTTTTGTTATTATTTATCCACTCCTGAGAGTTTATCTCATTTTTTATTTGTTTATTTAAATGAAGTCGACCAGTTGCCTGCCCTTCCTTCCATTATCCGTCACCGAGACAAACTGAACAAAGTTCTGAGGTCGACCTTGTAAAGATAAGGATTCAGGTCTGTCTGCTGTTTACCTTTGCTCCTGCACGCACTGCCCTTCTCTCCACATTTATGTGTTTGTTTGTTTGTCTATCTTATCTTTGGGTTTTTATTTCTAATGAGGTCGACCAGTTGTCTATTTATTATTTTTTTTTTACTACGCATCAAGCTGCGCTGCTTGTCTTTGCTCCTGTGTGCAAGCGCACTCTCGCCTTTTCCACTTATTTTTATTTTTGATTTGTTTTGTCAATTTTAAAAAAAAATACGCATCGTGCTGTGCTGTTTGTGTTTGCTTGAGTGCATTCGCGCGCTCTCGCTTTCTCCACTTTACAATTTTTTTGTTATTATTTATCTATTCCTGAGAGTTTATCTTATTTTTTATTTGTTTATTTAAATGAAGTCGACCAGTTGCCTACCCTTCCTTCCATTATCCGTCACCGAGACAAACTGAACAAAGTTCTGAGGTCGACCTTGTAAAGATAAGGATTCAGGTCTGTCTGCTGTTTACCTTTGGTCCTGCGCGCACTGC